>NW_006159510.1:1840215-1859488 GCF_000334495.1 Tupaia belangeri chinensis
TTTTTTTTTTTTTTTTTTTTTTTTTTTTTTTTTTTTTTGAGAGGTTTTTGCTATAGGGCGCGTGTGCTCTCCTGAAAGACATAGAGAGAGAGACAGAAAGCGAGAAATCACCCCCCAGGGGGAGTGGCCACACAGCAATCCCTTCTCCTCCATTCTCCTCTTGGGATCTTGGACACACATGCACACGTGCCCGACATGAGTTTAAGCCACCGGGTCCGGGACTTGAACTGTGGTCGGCTACATGGGAGTTCAGTGACATAGCCATTACGCTAACTGCTGGTCCCTCTGTTTCTTGAGGCACCTTTAATCCCAGTCTCTTACTTTGAGTACCTTTGTTCCTTTTCAGCACATGCCTTTCACTGTTCCCTTTCTCATTTAATTTCCTTTCCCCAGTAGGTTCAGAAAAACATAATGAAGATCTAGGGGATTAAACAAAATATCTCTTGAGCAGCTGTTTGTCATATTATTGCTTCATTTTAGGGAATTGCCTAGGAAACCCAATGTAAGGAACAGTCATGTTTATCTGGAAGACTGCCCCCAATGGTCAAAAACTAGGAAAGAACCAATCACATATTTTGCCAAAATTTCAAATCTAGAACATTGAACAATCCTGCCCTTAGGTGAGCAAGAGAAGCCTTGTCCTGAGCATTGCATTGCAGAAAGCTCAGTATCACACATATGTACGCATACAACACATACACATATATGTACACATACTCACGTATTTGGTGTAGAAGTTGTATCACTTGCAACTGTTGCTCAGCTCTGGTATGATTATTACAGACTTAAAAATGATTTGCTGGGACCAGCAGTTAGCATAATGGCTATGTCGACCGCGGTTCGTGTCCCGGACCCAGTGGCTTAAACTCACGCCGGGCGTGTGTGCATGCGTGCCCAAGATCCCGAGAGGAGAATGGAGGAGAAGGGATTGTAGTGTGGCCATCCCCCCTGGGGGGTGATTTCTTGCTTTCTGTCTCTCTGTCTCTCTCTGTCTGGCGAGTGCATGCGCCCTAAAGCAAAAACCTCTCAAAAAAAAAAAAAGATTTGCTATTTTCACCAACATTGTCCAGGTCCCAAGGAGATGCAGTCTCATTATTTATAAATTCTGTATCTGCAAATTTGCATTCTTGCTGAAATTAATTTTTTAAAAGGTTTTTGCCATAGGGCACATGTGCTTGCCAGAGAGAAACAGAAAGAGGGAAAGTGAGAAATTATCCCACAGGGGGCGTGGCCACACAACAATCCCTTCTCCTCCAGTCTTCTCTAGGAATTTTGGGCATATGCACATTTGTGTCTGGCATGATTTTTCAAGCTATTGGATCTGGGATTCGAACTATAGTGGACTGTGTGGGAGTCCAGTGCCTTAACCACTATACCATTTGCTGACCCCTGAAATTAATTTTTAATCTTAAAATGAGTGCTCTTGGGTAATTTCTTAGTTGTTCTTGGACCTGGACAGACTGGTGAAAATTTGATAACCCCACATGCATTTCCTATAGAGGTCAGAGTGCCACTTTGTGTTCTTTTGTTTTGGAGAGGTTTTTGCTATAGGGCACATGCACTTGCCAGAAAGACAGAGAGACAGAAAGTGAGAAGTCACACCCAGGGAGATGGCCACGCTGCAATCCCTTCCCCATTCTCCTCTCGGGATCTTGGGCATGCACACACACGTGCCCGGCATGAGTTTAAGTCACTGGGTCTGTGACTCGAACTGCGGTCAACTACATGGGAATTCAGAAACATAGCCATTACGCTAACTGCTGGTCCCCCACTCTCTGTTGTTTTTTTTTTTTTAAATTTTTAAAATTTATTCATTTATTTATTTTTAATTTGACCAGAGAGAGAGACACAGAGAAAGAGAGAGAGGGAAAGTGAGAAAGCAAGCCACCAGGTCCGGGACTTGAACCATGGTCAGCTATGTGGGAGTGTCCAGCTCCTTAACCACCACACCACCTGCTGGTCCCCGCCCACTCTGTGTTTTTATTTCTGCTCTCATGCTGTGAACAAGCATCCCTTACATAGTCTTTTAGTGTCACTAATTTTTTTGCACCTTTGTGTTTTTTGTTGGTATTTTCATGGTTTAAACTGGCCCCAGACACAGTGCTGAAGTGCTGTCTAGAGGTTCCAAGAACAAGAAGCTTTAAGGCACTTTAGGGTGGAAAAATACACGTATGAATTATATAAGCTTTGTTCAGGTGTGAAAGAGAGTGCTGTGGTCTGTGAGTTCAATGTTAACCAATCAACAACATATATTCAATATGGTGCTTTAAACAGGAATACACATAAATCCAGCTGAGGCATTGGTTGCTTGATGAAGCAGTGACCTGAACTTGTAAGAACCTAACCCTCTATTTCCCCTGGAGCAGTAGTTCAGTATTGGCTGATTGTATGTGCAGGATGTTACAGAGCCTGATCACCATGGATAACAAGGACGGGCTGTATGCTAGATCTCTATCTATGCCTTCTAAACAAAAGGCCACTGGGTCCAAATGCCAGGAAGGTCGATGAGTTGTGTCACTGTCTGTATTGGCGATGGACAGTGTCTCAGTGTATAGAGAGTGCTGACAAGCAGAAGTGCTTGGGTAGAAGAAAGCGGCAAATCACTAACTTGCCAAATCCTTCCTCTCATGTATATCGAAGGTAATAGATCGCTGTCATAAAAGTATCACTTCTCAGCAGTGCCAGGTGTCCATTTTCTTGCTTCTGTTCTGGTCCCATTTGCACATGGTAACTGAGAAACATTAAACAATCTGTATTTCTCTGAGGCTGATAGACACATAGGTCTAACTATAATATTTAGGAGATAAGACCCGAACCTCCACATTGGCAACTAGCTGGACCTGAATACTAGAGTTGAGAATGGTTTATTTTTATAAAACTATTTACTAAGACTTTTTAAAAAAAATACACAAAAAGAGGAAAGAATTCAGCATTGCCTAATTTTATTAAGATGCTATATTCAGTGATTAAAACTGGTAGTTTCCTTTTAATTTGAAAAGCTTTTACTGTTTTAAAAGAAGAATAACTTTTTGTGAAAACACATTTAAAAAGTAATTTTAAGTTTTATTTTTTTCAAATTTCTAAACTTGAAGCTACCGTTTTAATGAGAATATAATCAAGTTTGTATACTTTGAGTATAAAGGTATTTTATTTTTAATCTTAGATCACTGTTCTTCCTAGGACACAAATTATATTAAAAAGCCCTGTTAAAACAAGATAATTGGCAATTTTGCTAAAATGAAGAAAAGAACAACTATTTTTGTAGGAAAAAACACAAAAAATGATGAGTTAAGTGTGTGTTTTATTATTCATCTAAGCATTGGTGACCTTTTAACAGAACACCTCCATAAAGACAAACAGGCCACCTTGAATAGTTTACCAGAGCCAGCTGGTGGCATCGAGGTAACACCATGCTCTGTGATGATGAAACCATATGGGAGGGTCCTGGGTTTGTGCTGAGAGCCCTCCCTGTGTGTGCAGGATGCATACATCTGTGATCCTGGCTGAATGGGGCTAGGGGTTGATCATGGTGTGAAGGCTCCTTTAGGGGTCTCTACCTCTCTCTTGCCCTCTCCCTCATTGAAGATAGAAACAAATGAATTTAAAATACAGTTTTGTCAACTTTCAAATACATCAAAAAAACAGTTTTACAGTATACTTTGTCATGATGAAGTATTTGTCTAGGATCCTTCATCCTTTACTCGACAGTACATTTGCTAGAGTTATTTTTAGAGATTTCCACACAGTATGTGAAGCCCTATACTCTTGTTTACGTTCTTGGGCATGTTGGGACAACATGACAATTGCAAGCACGAAGGAATTGAACGTTTACCATTTGTTAGTCACGCACTATCCAACACGAACAGATGGACCCAACGCTTCTCAGGGATCTCAGCTCTAACAGGGGAGAAAGACAAGTCACCAGATGACCCTGGACTGTGCTCTCCGAATGCATAACAGGAATACTGAGGAAACTGGGTGGAGGACTGTAGGTGGTTTTTCCACAGGAAGCTCTATTAAAGTTGGAACCTGGAGGATGTGTGGGATTTAGCCTGGCAAAAGGGAACAGGGATCGGAGGAGCATATCCTGAGAGCAGGGTGAGAGAAGAAGCCTAAATCATGGCCCTAAGGAGTACTCCTCTTGTTAGCCAAGCTATTGTGTGGTTCTCCCTCGCAGCAGGAGGGCTGATCTGTGTGATCAACAGAATGCCGGAGAGAGCATGTGTCCCTCTGAGATGTGAGAGTAGTCACCGTGGGGTTCCTCTTGACTGTGTGTATCCTCCTCCTTTTCTCCCCCCTCTTACTCTATCTCTGTCTCTCTCTATATATTTCTCTTTCTGCCTTTCTCAGTGTTTCTCTTTGGTTCTTTCTCTTAGTCTCTCTCTGTCTCTGTTTCTCTCAGTTTCTCATCCCTCCTCCCTTACTTGCTTTGGGGAAGCCACCTGCTTTGTCCAGCCATCCTGTGGAGAAGTAAGCAGAGAGCCTGGAGCTGATGCTTCCTGCCAACTTACTCCTTTCCACTCTTTCTGCTACTTTTTTCCCTGAGCAATAAGCTTTATGGCTTAGTGTTTTAGGAGAATGTGAATCATCTAAACATTGTCAAGGTACTATTCTGACTGCAGGTCTGTGTTCTAGGACAAAGGATGCACTGGGTTGTCGAGAGGCTCCAGGTAGACTGTGATTCTGATGCAGACCAGGCTGTGAGGAGAAATCTAGACACTAGTCCAAGCAGAGGAATACAAACGGACTGGCAGTTTGATGAAATATGCCATGGCCCAGGTGTGGGGACATTGACCACAATCATGGGTCCCTGGCCTGGCTTCTGGTATGGACCTCACTAAGTGTGGGGAGGCTGTTGCTTTTAGCTGGTGGTGGTGCAGTGCAAACTTTTCCACAGAGATGTACGAAAGAGCTCTGGGTAGAAATGTAGGTTCGGTTGTCATTCGGCTGTGGATGTAGTTGAAGTCAAGAAAATGAACCAGGAGAGCTTACCTGAGCTTCCTGTAACAGTCTGGGCTGGGCAGAGTCACCCCTGCTTCTCCTGAGCATGGCAGTCAGAGGCCAACGGGAGTTTAGATTCAGTTCCCTCCAAGAGCATGGAGATGTCAGGCTGCAAGATTGGTGTTTGTTAAATAAGCAAGAAAAACCCAACAAGAGTAAAATACTAATGACCTAAAAGATAGCCATCGAGGACTACATGGAGGGGAGGGAAAGCAGAATGCTCTCCAGGATGGCTTTTCACAGGGGGAGGGAGATAAACATTTCTGAGAACATAGCCTCCATGCTCCTGCTGCTGAGCCTGTTGCCGGAGGAGAAAGAGCACAGCTAAACCTCCTGAGGAAAAAAACGCAAATCAAAGCCGCCACAGCGGAAGGCTTGGTGGGGACACTGGAGGGGGAAGACAGATGGGCCGAAAGTCCTGTGAATCAAACAACCAAAAATAACAACAGAAAAGAGAGATTCATGTGAGCATGGCCGGAAGGGAATGTTCTGTTAGACTTCGCTGACACTTGAAAATCTGTGTGCAAGCAGGAGAGAGGAGGGCCCCTGGCATCTTCTCATGAAAGGCCGTCCTCGGGCAGGCAGAGTCAAGGAGCCCAAACCTTAAACACAGAAAAGCAAACTAAACTAGAAACAAAAAGAAAGAATGAAACAGATACAGGGGATGGGGGCAGGAGGGAGGTAAATGGGTGGGCACGCAAGCCATGAAAGACACTCTCTCCTTTCTTAGCCTCTTGGCCCTACTTAAAACAGTGGCTTCACCAAAGGGAAGAGACAGGCCACACTTGCAAAACCATTTGCCCCATCCTGGACTCTTCAAATCATAATCTGCAAACAGTTTAAGACGAGAAGGAAAAACTCCCGCAGTGTGTGGAGCAAATGACACAGAATTATAAGGATTGCAAAGAATTTGCCTTTTGGGGATCCTGGTTAACTACAGAACTACAGCAACTGAGGAGTTTATTATGCTCAGAATCTTGGTGTAAATAGAAAAATTGAACTTCCATTAAGCTAACCATCTGTCTTTCTGATACAAAGAGATTTACCCTTGAAAATCAGATGAGTTTCCCAGGAGGGGATAGGAAATACTGTTCGATTAAAGAAAATAAAATCACATGAGACTGAGAACCCGTGGAGAAAACAGAAGAAAAGCAATAGCCTGACCACGAAGTAGTAAGAATATGAGGTTTCTACGAATAGTTTACATTCCCCCAGTGTGACCTGGATAGGGAAATATCAATGTCAAGATTGAAGGATGAAGGCATATATGGATATCTGGGATATTCTTTATTATGTACATGGTCAAATGACCTTTCTCTTCTTGTATTACCTTTCATATTTTAATTCCCTTTAAAAGAACATTAAAAGTATTTAGAAATACTGGGACCGACAGATGGCATAATGTTTACATCGATGGACTCACAGTTGACCACAGTTTGAGTACTGGACCGGACGACTTAAAACTCATGCTGGGGGGACGAGCAGTTAGCGTAATGACTATGTCGCTGGACTCCCATATAGTTGACCGTGGTTCGTGTCCTAGACCCGGTGGCTTAAAACTCATGCCAGGCGCGTGTGCGTGTGTGCCCAAGATCCCGTGAGGAGAATGGAGGAGAAGGGATTGTGGCATGGCCATCCCCCCTGGGGGGTGATTTCTCATTTTCTATCTCTCTGTCTCTCTCTGTCTGTCTGGCGAGCGCATGCACCCTATAGCAAAAACCTCTCTTAAAAAAAAAAACCCAAAAAACAAACAACAAACAAAAAACAAACAAAAAAACAACTCATGCTGGGCACTTGTGTGTGTGTGTGCCCCAAATCCAAAATACTGAGGGGAGAAGGGATTGAGGCATGGCTATTACCCATGGGACAGTGGCTTTTCACTTTCTGTCTCTCTGTCTCTCCAGTGAGCGCATGTGCCATATAGCAAAAATATCTCTCTTAAAAATATTTAGAAATACTAAACCAATTCCCTCAGTATTTAAAAAGCAAGTTTCATGTTGACAAAGATTTTTGAACAGTCTATGGTGTATACTTTCTGTTTTGTGACATCAGTTACAATGTAAAACCCTAGCAATACTGGGTAATAAAATAGAGATTTTATTTTGATGGCAATTAATTTACCTATTACACAGGGTCTCTGTTGCAATCTTCTGCCCCAGTCTACTGATTCCCTGGGAGTATAGGTGCATATCCCAGTACCCAGCTTTTAGGTTAAACCAGGGCTCAGTCTGTAAATACTGTATCTTAACTACGCACACTACTGTGGCTGGGACGATAATTTTAATTAATTATTTAATTAATTTTAGAGAGATTTTTGCTATCGGGCATGTGCACTCTCCAGGAAGACAAAGAGAGACAGAAAGAGGGAAAATCACCCAGGGGGGATGACCACGCCACAATCCCTTCTCCATTTTCCTCTCAGGATTTTGGGCACACATGCACCACACGCCTGGTGTGAGTTTCAAGCTTCCAAATTCTGGACTTGGAACTGTAATTGACCATGTGGGAATCCATGATGCCATCTGCTGGTCCCTGGTAATTTTATTTTTAATTGTCACTAACTCATTCTATGGGGAGGTGTGCACATTTCAGGTCAAATATTAGATGTGAAATAAGGAAAAATATAAAAGGTGGAAAACATAGACAAAGGAGTATTCAGAGAGTAGGTCGATTTGCTAACACTAGGAGTCTGCAGGGGTCTGTTACATCCAAGAAGGGTTGGAGCAGAGATGAAGAGAAAAGAGAAAGAGATGCCATGGAGCAAGCTGCCCACCCTGCCTGCAGGTGGGGTGGGGCGGAACTTGGGCTCATTTAAGGAAGTTCTGCGAAGAAGCAGGGTTTTTGAATGGCAGAGCCAAGATGATGCCTTAGAAACCAATAGCCAATATTCACACATTGGGTATGAAGCTCACTAGGCCAGCCGTCACTGTTGGCAGCCTGTGTACAGAGTGACTCATTAATCCTCATGGCCTTCTGAGGTAGGTATTCTTCTCATTTTGGACATGAGAAAACAGAGGCATGGAAAGCTTAGGTAATTTGTCCTAGGGTATTCATTTAGTGGGTGGTAAAGGCAGAGTTTTGTTCGTTTATTCTGATGGTCCACACTTAATTACATACTACTCATCTCTAGCGTTAAAAGCATAGACTTGGGCCAGCCAATGGTGTGGTAGGCTTCTGGATCCCATGTGGCTGACTATGTAGTTTGAGTCTTGGACCTAGTGGCTTTAAAAGTATTCTGAGTGCATGTGCATGTGTGCTCAAACTCCTGACAAGGAGAAATGAAGGAGATAGGATGGCAGCATGATCATGCCCCATGGTGTGTGTGTGTGGAAATTTTTCATATTCTTTCTCTCTCTTTCTCCCCTTCTCTGGTTCTGTACACACTCTTTTTTTTTTTTTTTCCTTTAAAGAAAAAACCAACTCTTATTCTAAGCAGCTGACTTTTCTTACCTTTAGTTTTCTAATCTGCAGAATGGGAATAATAGAATTTATCTCACCATCATAGCAAAAGGATTAAAATGAGCTACTTTATGGAAACTGTTAGAAAGTCTGGCACATAGCAAGTGCTCAACAGCTGTTATGGGCGGTGTTGATGGAGCTGTTTTAAGACGGCCACTAGAGGGCCCTGTAGCTCAGGATGCTGTGAAAATATAGCAGGTATGTGAGTGGCCGTGGCATGACTGAGGGAGGCAAGATGTTTGACCAAGTATCATCCTAGTATTTTCACTCAACTCACATCTTTCAGACAATGTGAGACTTAAATTGGCTGAGCTTAGATTCATTGGGTCTCGTTTGTGTCTGTGTATAAGAGCTAGCATTTAAATTGCTATATGTCGATGTTCTTATCTCCTCCACATATTCTTGGGAAGAGAAAAAAGAAAAAATATGTATAAAGTACAGATAGAAGGAACTCAATTAATGGAGGCATCTTTGTGCTATTGTCATTGTTTTTATTATTTTATTATTGTCTGTGTTGATGGACGGGAATTATTCCACCTGAGACAGGGAAGCTAAGAGTCTTGGACTTCACAGGAATGTGTCTGATCTGAAGGTGGAATTTGGACCAAGTAGTCTTTGAAGAGGCTTAATGGTGGTGTCCTTTGGCCTCATTAGTAGCTATGATGTGTTCATTCTTGAGTCAGGGCCACTCTCGATGTTCATTTAGCACAAGATGATTACACATATCTTATTCATTGTTAAAAAGATTCAAACCAATCCTTTCCTGTATTGTTAAAAAGATTTTGTTAAAAAGATTCAAACCAATCCTTTCCTGGATGCATTACATCCTGCGGCCGAACAATGTTCTCGACACCAACGCTGGACATCTTGAGCCTCTGCTGACCCTCTAGTGCTCAGTCAAAGATCCAATAGTGGAGCACAGGGGAATGTGGACAAGGTTTTTTCTGGTGCTGTGACCTGAGAGTTAAACACCACAAGAATTCTAGTTTGCATAAAGATGAACCACCAAGAAAACTAGCCTTCAGGCTCCAGGGCCTCACACACCTTTGCTGAATGGAAGACAACCTATGACCCACTCCTTCTAAAGCTGGGTTAGACAGATGGCCATCGATAATGCCACAAGCACTTTTCTGATGAAAAGGCAATTAGTGAAAAGAAAGCCCTTCATTTCATACAGACATACCATCATATAGGCATAATCTTGGGGTTTGCATTCTGCCATTAGGAGAAGCTGTGGAATTACATAGCGATAAAAAAATAAAGTCCTAGGATTAAAATCTCTCATCCTTATTCCCAAATTAATTTGAAAAATAATGAGGGTTATTATCTATATAATGATTGGGCAAAACTTAAAATTCATTAAGTGTCTCTCTGAGTCTTTGATGTATTTTTTTAACTGAATTTTCAAATATTTGAAAATAGTCTCTGTTATTGAAATATATATACTCCCCCCCCCCCATAGGACACATACACTTGTCATAGAGAGAGAGACAGTAAGAAGGTAAGTGAGAAATCACTCCCCAGGGGGATAGCCATCTACAATCCCTTCTCCTCCTGGGATTTTGGGCATGTATGCACACGCTCCTGGCATGATTTTGAAGACATAAAATTTAAGCAAAATACAGGGCTTTAACATTCAAAGATAGTTCCTCGGTGATGACTTGATGGTAACCCAGAACTTATATCATGATATAGCTATGAACAATCGGTATGGATAACTGAGAAAAATCAGTGATCTCATACAGTTTCTGCTTACTGACATTCAGAATAAATATTGCTAACGTGGGTCTCTGTGTGTGTGTTCACCCTACTCTTTTGTGAATCTCCTCGATGTTCTGACAAATTCAGTGGACATGAGATTGTTAGTCGTTCATTTCTTGAATAGCAATTAGTTGTTAATTTCTTGAAAACCAATGCTGTCTCCAAACACTTAGCCTCTTTTTTACGTTCAGAGAAACCTCAGCTGATATTTAATCTATTAAACAATAGGGTTGTTAAAGGTAATCAACATTATTTATTTATTCAGCCATGACTTCCTGAACAGTTACAATGAATAAGATTATGGAAATGATAGGATAAGGCAACCAATAATATCTGGGTTTTTCTTGTAAAGGATTCTTTGAAAGGATAGACGGGGTGAGGCACTAACAGACCACAGTGGATGTTCCCTTGCACACTCTGTTTAATCACTGGGCTGCTTTCACAAGCACACCATCACCTATAGCATACAGAGGGCATGACTGGTGGTGCTCAGCTGCTGCCCCCATCTGCCTGGACCAGTTTTGTCAATGATGACTAAACCGTAGCTTGTTCCCACATCTTTGCCTTCTATATTTCTGAGTGTAATTTCTTACTTTCACTAAATATTACATAAACCCATGGAATTCAAGATCAAGAAATAGATGAGACGTGCTATTTCTACAAAGTTCAAATGCTTCGGAAAAGGCTAAATAAAATGATCAAAATGCTAAATCAAATGAAAAATGCTGTTGAATTGGATATATGTGAAGTAATCCAGCCACGGATTCCATTGCAGGCCTGTCCTAGTCCCAGCTGCTTGGGAGGCAGAGGCAGGAGGATTGCAACACAGAGGGACCCTTTCTAACACACACACACACACGTGTGTGTGAAGTCTGAAGTGATGTGGTAGTCTTTGTGTTATATTCTTCAAGTTAACCTTTTACTTCATTATTCCATAGGCAGTAATCATCATGATCTATAATGGTGGCTCAGGGTGAAAAGTGAGAATTCCAGTTAAAATTGAAACAAAGCAAAACAAAAATGACCAACCAACCTAGTAGAGAACAGAGCCAGGTCTCTATGTTGAAATCTCTCAGAAATGTATCTTTGTACTAAATGTGGGCCAAAGGGATGAGATATGTGAAGATTCAGTTTCCCAGTATGTTGGATTTAAATCACTTTGAAAAACAAAACAAAACAAAACATAAATAATTTCTAGTTTGGAAAGATGCAATCCAAGCCAGATTATTGTTTTGTTTTTGTGAGTGCTTTCTTAATTACAGTTAAAATAGAAGTTGATTGGACTCTGGGCTGCAGTGGAACTGAATTTACAAGGATTTATTTATCAATTTCCTTTTTTTAGAGAATAAGCATTTATCCAGCACTCAGACACTAGAGGGAGCCCTTGACTGAGCTAAACTCCTCAAGAATGTGTGTGTGTGTGTGTGTGTGTTTGTGTGTGTGTGTGTTTGTGTGTGTTTGTGTGTGTGTGAGAGAGAGAGAGAGAGAGAGGGAGGGAGAGGGAGAGGGAGAGGGAGAGAGAGGGAGAGGGAGAGGGAGAGGGAGAAAGAGAGGGAGAGAGAGAGAGAGAGAGAGAGAGATTGAGAGAGAGAGAGGACAAAATGTTATATCTGATAATATTCTGTTTGGGTCACTTCTCTCCCTTTTTCTTATCTTTTTTTCTTTTACTTCCTCACCTTCCTTACATAGTTTTTCTTTCCTTACAATGGTAATCTTAAAAGTTCAAAAGACAATTCAAAAGACTGGGGGAAACATGCTGCGTAATATGCTTTCCTATCTAATTTTGTACTATCAGAATATTCAAGGGATCATTTTATTGTATCCTATTATTTTAGAAAGTAGAATGAACTTATTGAGAAAAATGTGCTGAGAATACATGCACTCATTTTATGAGGTCCACTCCATGATTCCCGGGCTTCCTATCTCATTTGCCACTTCTGTCAGTTTAGTGACATTCTGAATAATTTGTCTTTAGGGAAATGTGACAGGTGAAGACTTTTCCTTTTTCTTTTTTTTCCCCTTTTCTCTGCTTTTTTTTTTGAAAAGCTGAGTTGAAATGTGAATTATCAGTAAATCCATCAAACGTGGGCAGAAGACAGTGCCAGATTGTGGCTGCAAGGTCCCTTGGATGTGCTTTCATAGTGGGCTTCGTGTCAGTGTACGGCTGTGAGCTCTGGTTAAGGACACGCAGCAGCTTCTTCATATTTATGGCCCACCTGTTCCAGCGTTAGCTCATTGAGATCCATCTCCCTGAGAAATTCTGGCATCGATTCCTTAGATAAATACATCACATTGCAGGCTGAAGAATACCAGGCCACATTTTGTTCCTTCCCTTAAAATGTCAGAAAATGTGTATGGTTTATAAAAAAATCATTCTCATGTCAGAAAGCCTTTTTCCACTCTTTCTCAAAGTGATAAAAATGGTGGCGATAGATGATATTATCTTAATTTTTTTCCTACATGTATTATATTTTAATTAAGTTTATTGGCATGTTGTTTTCAGTTTATTAAAAATCACCTATCACTCTAAGAGTGAGTCAGGTGGCATTTTGTGGCTAAAAAAGCCTCCACATTTCCATGTGATTCTAATCTCTCAATTCTCTTCTTCATTACATTCCCGCCATGGTGGATTTTGTAAGACTCTAGAAAGCATTTTACAATACACCAGGCACTAAAGAAATCATTTATAATACATGATAGTTACTCGTCTTTTATTTATAAATCATTTTGCTTGAAAGGCTTTTATTTCTATGCACGTAGTGAATCCTCAGTTCTGTTTAAACAAATTCACTGTCTCTCCCTGTATTTCTATTGTTTTTCTTTTCACTTGACTCCAATATTTTCTTAATAAATAAATTATATATATATATAAATTTCATTTTTGGTCATAGGTGTCTGTACAACCTACAGACACATACTTTGCTTAGATCCATATTATATTATGTTGGGTGTAAGATGGTCGATTAATCTTGGGGGTCTATTAAGTGTTGGTTATTCTATTGTTGGTTGAATCCAAATTGACCAGGAAGATAATCAGAATAACAGTGATTATGCCACCTGAAGGGTTTTTCAGTTATTGGATGTGGTTTGGATCTGAAAACAGAATAATTTTTATTTTCAAATGATTAAAGATACTAGGCCTGTCCACTATACATAGAATAAAAGAAAAGGCCCTGAAGGGCTGCATGATATAATGAGAAGATGGGGATTTGAATCAAAGGCCTATTGGCTATTTCCTCTCCCCTACTGATCTCAGCCATTGTCACTCAGCCTTTTGGGGCCTCAGTCCTCACATTTAGCTGGGGATCATAATAATACTTCTTGGACATGCTGGTAGTGAGGATTTACTGAAAATACCACTTCACAAGTGGCATAGCAGGACGCAGTATTGCCTTACCTTTAGAATTAACATCCCTTTTACTAGTAATTATGATTTTAAGCCTAGTCATACTTTCATCTGCTTTGTCGAGAAAACTTCAGCTTAATTAGGATATATATGAAAGTGAATGAGATAGATAAATATACCCAGAATTTTTCTCTCTGGTCCCTACAGAGATAGGGCTTTGAGAATTTCAAAACTACATCCAAATTTTCTATGATCAGCAAAGACATGCTACTGTGTGTATTTGTTGATTCAAGGATTGCCCTATGACCACTTTGCTGTTTACATTGTGTTCCATTTACCCAAAAAGCTCTTACTACTGCCAAAAAGAAGGGGTGGAAGATCAGGTGAGGACTGCCATGGGAGTGTGGCCTTCAAGACACCTTTGGCAGAGTGAGGGGACCTGAGTTCTGACCACTGCTCTGGCACTGGTTGGGCATGCAGATCCAAGGTGTAATTCAAACTTCCTCTGCCTCATTGTCTCATTAAAAAAAAAAATTATTTAACTTTATTTATTATTGTGATTATTCAATTTGACTAGAGAAAGAGAGAGAGAAAGTGACAGGGAGAGAGCAAGAGGGAGAGAGAGAGAAAGCAAGCCAGAAGGTCCAGGGCTTGAACTGCCCTCAGTCATGTGGGAGCCCAGCACCTTAACCATCACACCACCCGCTGGTCCCTTATCTTCTCATCTTCAACTCTTTATCTTGCTGCTAGAGATTGTATGTTCTTTTACTTTCACAAGCAAACAAATACGATGCCTGCCAATTTAAAGCAAGTCACAATCACAGTGAGAAAAATAAGGTTCCAATTTGATTTTCAATAAAATTTAATGTCACCGATTAAGAATTTGCTCTAGATTTTTAAAAAATAGTTTTTTTTTTAATTTTTTTTTTTAAGGGCAGTTTGGACAGTTTAGCTTTAGCAAAACTGTTCAGAAGACACGGTGGCATTCCCCTTTGCTCCTTATTTCCCCTACCCTCACCACAGCATCCTCCACTATCAATGTCCCCTACCAGACTGGTCCATTTGTTACAAGCAATGAACCTACACTGACACATCATTATCACCTGGAGTTCTTGGTTTACATTAAGGTTCACACTGGTGCTGCACATTCTATAGGTTTGGACAAATTTATAATGACATGTGTCCTCCATTATAGTATCATACAGAGTAGTTTCCCTGCCCTAAAATTCCTCCATACTCCACTGTTTCACCCCTCGATAGTTTGCTGGATTTTAATCCTAAATTTTATATCTCAGTTTGGCATATTTCTTATTGAAATCTTAAGATAGTTTTATTGTAGAGACTTTGTTCTGATCATTGTTATCAGCAAATGTTTTCAAGTTTTGCAATGAAATCTTTAAGGATTTTATTTGAGCACAGCTGTTCTTTGAAGAAGTTAGCAGTGCACTGCATAACAAATACAAATACATCCTGATAAAACTTCTCCTGTTATGGCATTCAGATTCTGTTCATTCCTTGGTGGAATTTAGGAAGCATTTTTTTTTTTTTAAGAGCACAGTGTTGTAAAGTGGTATGATTTGATATTATTTTAAATTCTACTTTCCAGAGATAAAAAGAGATGGTACCAAGCTACAAATGACATCAGAGTTAACCAAAGCTGTCAGCTGTGTGAAGTCACCACCACGGACCTCTCAGCCTTATGGAGGAGACAGATGGGCCTACATCTCATCACCCTGGGGGAATAATCACTTCCAGAGAGTTGCTTTAATTATTGTGGCTTTAGATTTGAAAAAAGAAGATAATACATAAACAATGAACATTTTTATTGTATATAGGCAAATATTTGTACCTTACTTTTGATTATGTTCTCCTTACATTATATAATAACACTCTTCAGATAATGCTCCAGATTATTCTGGGGATGAGCAGATGGCATAATGGTTACAT
Organism: Tupaia belangeri chinensis; assembly: GCF_000334495.1. NCBI lineage: Eukaryota > Metazoa > Chordata > Mammalia > Scandentia > Tupaiidae > Tupaia > Tupaia belangeri. The sequence continues at coordinate 1,855,730 of NW_006159510.1, forward strand.
TGCTGAACTCTCACATGGCTGACAACGGTTCAAGTTCCAGACCAGGTGTCTCGAAACTCATGCGAAGTGAAGAGCACAGTGTTGTAAGTGGTATGATTTGATATTATTTTAAATTCTACTTTCCAGAGATAAAAAGAGATGGTACCAAGCTACAAATGACATCAGAGTTAACCAAAGCTGTCAGCTGTGTGAAGTCACCACCACGGACCTCCCAGCCTTATGGAGGAGACAGATGGGCCTACATCTCATCACCCTGGGGGAATAATCACTTCCAGAGAGTTGCTTTAATTATTGTGGCTTTAGATTTGAAAAAAGAAGATAATACATAAACAATGAACATTTTTATTGTATATAGGCAAATATTTGTACCTTACTTTTGATTATGTTCTCCTTACATTATATAATAACACTCTTCAGATAATGCTCCAGATTATTCTGGGGATGAGCAGATGGCATAATGGTTACATTGCTGAACTCTCACATGGCTGACAACGGTTCAAGTTCCAGACCAGGTGTCTCGAAACTCATGCGAAGTGCATGTGTATGTTTGCCCAAAATCCTGAGAGGAAAATGGAAGAGAAGGGATTGTGATGTGGCAATACCCCTGTGGGGTGATTTCTTGCTTTTTCTCTCTCTAGCTCTCTGGTGAGCACACGTGCCCTATAGCAAAAATCTCTCTTTAAAACAAAACAAAACAAGATTATTTTGTTATCCTAGAGATCTCCCCACCCATCCTGAACTTTTTTCCTCAATCTATCTTCAAATGAATTAAATGTTCTGATTTATTTCCAGGGTCTTTAAAATAAGCTCCCTGAAAAGCAAATACTATTTGTAGCGGTGACAGGCAATTAGCAAAGCATTTAGATTTATTATAAAGCACTAGCAAAAGTGGTGTTTTATTTTCTTTTACAGGAGTTTTAAAAATTCACTTCAAGATAATGGGTTGAGATTACTTCTCTCCCCAGGACCAAGCCAAGATGTGAAATCACAAGTTCCAGTTGCTATAAAACTCTAAGTATTACTCACCCATCTCCTCACTTGCACATTTCTTTTTCCTAATAAAACTACTTTTTGTATTTCTTACTTTGACTTTATTTACTTCTCCTTTGAATTTCTCCAATGCGTAAAATTGATTTCCAATAATAGTTAACATGTTGGATCCCCATGTGTTATCAGCTATTACAGCGGTTTTGTACCTTATTAAGTGAGGTTTCATGAGAACACTTGGAGAAAGGCATTTTATCTTCCTTTTAGAGATGAAAGGTCGTGGCTCAGACTAAATGAGATGATGATGAAAAGCGTTAAGGAGAAGCTGGCCAGGTTGGCTGGGTGTGCATGCCCGTGTTCCTAATGAGAGTTAGTGACCTCACTTCTCAGTTCTGAGCTTATTTGTTTTCTGCCAATAACATGAATTTTCTCTGACTCCCTTCCAAGTATTCTTTCCCATCCTAATTTGTACCCTCCTCTAAAACATCACTTACAAGCTTTTATTCTCAGACTACTTACAACTAAAACAATGTCATCGTACTCTACACGGTATTTTCTGGATTTATTGTCCTGATATTAACTTACAGTCAGTTTATATTCAACATTAACAGGAAGCCTGTACTTTCCCAAATTATCATGTTCTGAGTCAAAAAACATTCTTTTCTTTCAAAAGTACTTCTCTATGAAGGAATTTATTTTACACGCACATATGTGTATATACATATACACATACATATATTTGAAAATAAACAAGTATCATGAAGTCTTTAGAATGTAAATGCCATTTTATGTCTCATATACCATTAACAAAAAAAATTACTAATACTAGTAAATATAGTATACCATATACTATAGTGTAGTATTAGTAGGTGTATTACTATAACTATATTAACAATTTTAATAACTATATTTTTATAATAACTAAAATATGAATAACCATATCATTAATAACCATGTCAGTGTTTTGTCCTCTATTATATATTAGAATATATTGCTAATAGCTTAATAACACCAGCAGGTATCTTATAAAAATTCTTTAAAAAATGTTCTGCTAAAGTGATTAAAAGTTTCCAAGTATTTAGTGAAGATTTAATTTCTGTTATCTGGCCTGGCCTTCATCAAGAGTCACTGAGCATTTTCTTTAAATTTTAATATTTTCACTAAAATTCTGGTCTAATCAACAGTTCCTAACTTATGTCTCATATTAAGAAAAAGTATACTTTTTTTTATTAGCAATGGTATGTTGCTAGTGTTCTTTTTTTTATTGGTTAATTTAGTTTAATTCTTTCACTGAACATCATCGCACATACAAAATGTGATTTCCCATCCAGAATACAACATATAGTGTCTTAATCATACATGTTATTATTATTATTTTTTTTGAGAGGCTTTTGCTATAGGGCGCGTGCGCTCGCCAGACAGACAGAGAGATAGAAAGCGACAACTCACTCCCCAGAGGGGATGGCCACGCTGCAATCCCTTCTCCTCCTTTCTCCTCTCAGGATCTTGGGCATGCACGCACATGTGCCTGGTGTGAGTTTAAGCCACCGGGTCTGGGACTAGAACCGCTGTCGACTATGTGGGAGTCCAGCGACATAGCCATTACTCTAACTGCTGGTCCCATTAATCATACATGTTATTGTCAACAGATCATTTTCCATTTCTTGTTTCTTGTATATATATATTTTTTCCCATTTCTCACCCTCTGCCATTTACCACCCTCCTCTCACACTGTCTCTAGTATCTGCAGTTGCTTTCCATTCCTTTTATTTTTATTTTTTAAATTTTTATTATCATCATAATCTTCTTTATATTACATTGGATTACATATAACTTTACAGTGTATTACATTGCTTTTTCGAAAGGGCTTTCCATTCCTTTTTCACTTTTTCCCACATTTTATTGATCCACAAAATATCATAATTAATCTAAATACTTTCAAGCATACACATTTTAATTGATTTTTTTCTGATATCTTGTTAATACAGCAAATATATAGAATTTGTCCCACGTAGGAGAGAGTTTTTGGAAAGTTCATGAAAAATGAATATTATTTAAAAAAAGCATGGATTTTAAAATTTGTTTACAATGAAATAAATTCATACTTTAATTTCAGTTTTTTTCATGAACCTTATTAATTCTCCTTGTATTTTGATGAAGGGGATGGGGATTGAAAATGTAATTGTGGGGCCAGGCAGTGGTGCAGTGATAATACAACTGGACCCACGTGGTAAAGGTCCTGCTTGCAACCTGGGCTTTTCTTGTGATCTGCATGCCTTCCTATGATTAAGGCCTGTTGAGATGAAGGATCACAGTGTGATGTCCCTGCTGAAGGTACCTGATTATGACTCTCTCTCTGTTTCTCCATCTCTCTCTCTCTCTCTCATGAAAGAAATAAATTAATAAGTTTTAAAAATACGAAATTATTAAAACATGGTAGTGATGTGGCTGTAATACCTATGTGAATATATAAATGTTTACTCTAAATACTCAATGTTTTTAGGATTTTACAAAAATTTTTACAGTCTTAAATATTAATGAAAATGTGGGACCTATAAAATTAAGTAAAACAAAACATACCTAATTTATTAGCAGCATTATTTCAAATATGTTAGAATAAGACTGTATATATATATAATTTCTTTTAAAAGGATGTGAAGGGGATTGCAGGTGGCATGATGGTTAAGGGCACTGGACTCCCACATGGCCAACTGTGGTTAGAGTCTCAAACCTGGCAGCTTGCTTTCTCATTTTTCCTCTCTCTCTCTCTCT
>NW_006159510.1:1859513-1863437 GCF_000334495.1 Tupaia belangeri chinensis
TTCTCTGGTCAAATTAAAAAATAAAGTTAAATGCAATAATTCTTAAAAAATATGTGAAAATACCAAAATAGTAACAGCTAATTTACCAGCTATTATCAGAGTCTTATGAATAATTATTAGCTTCTCTTTTATAGTTTTATGCATTTTTCACAATTTCCTATAATGAACATTTTTTGTAATTAAAAAAACACTTTTAAACTAAAAAAAAGATCACAGAGATTATTAAACAATGTTTTAGCATATACATCTTATTGACAAGAATTTTCTAGAAAGTACCATGGCCTCAATTAAAGCCCTTTTTATGTTGGCATTTGCACTTACTGCCTTGTGAATCTTCTTTAAGAAAATCATGCAGCATAGCTGGCTCCAGCCTTATAAAAAAAAAATCTTTCTCTTTCAGTTCTGGTTTAAAACCATTGTTAAGAAAGACACTTAGAGAAAATTTTTTCTTGAGGTGTTTTTTCATGACCATTAATTTTCTACTTGCCTCAAATTTTCCTTTGACTTTAGGAAATTTGATTTTTATTGCCCTCTTAGGAGGTTTAAGGGCATAGGGTATGAATACCCTAGCATTTTCCTCTATAGAGTCTTATTTAAATTTAGATTATGACCACATGAAAAATTTGTTGGGAAAAGTAATCAGTAGGGCCATATGTTAGAGTTTCAAAAATCACCCTAATTTCCATTTAACTCACATCATAAAAATCACCCTCCCATTCAATCAGACTATTATAAGGTGTTTTAGATGAGTGATGAGTGAATGCCTGCAAAAGGGAGCTAATAAGAAGGCCTTGATCTTTCAGAGAGCTATTAATCTTTGTCTTCCATACACCTCTCTCTCTTTTTCTCTCTCTCTCTCACGCACAGCTAAAAGCAAAACCATAAAAACGAAAGCTCTTAAGAGTTCATAAAAGAGTGAGTAAGACTTTAAATTTTATTTTTATTTACTAGAAATTTATGGAATAGGAGCTGAGGCACAGCTGTGATTCATAGCCTGCATCTGATTTCTGCATCCTGTCCTGCCCAGGGCTCTGACATGTTCACTTTCCCTATGGACTGACCCTCACTCCAAAAAGAACTAGAACTATCTAGCATGACAACAGAGTTTTCAGCCATATCTCTGATGACTGCCAACCAATACTCATCCTGATAGCTTTTATTTCTAACCTGTAGTGTCATTATATTTAACAACTCTTTATATGATCCACCCAGGTCAGTTAAAGGAATGCTTCATTGCTAGTTAGATAATTATAAGATGCAATTCATTTAACATGCCCAATGATTCATGTTTAATTTTAATATCACATGCAGGTTTGAATGACCTGTGTATGGCATTGTGGTATTTTAAAAAGGATAGCTCATTGCATAATAGGTATGTATTAGAAAATGCCTTTAATCCAATCATGGGTCTGTTGAAAAAAATCTACCCAAAGGATAGGAATACATTCAGCTGAAAAAGTGCTTGCATATCCATGTTTATTATAGCATTATTCCAAATGTCCCAGAACAGATGAATGGATTGAAATCATGTAGCATATATATACTATGGAATACTACTCACCCATAAAAAACAATGAGACCCTGGCAAGCCAGGCTATGAAGGAGAGACATTGTATGTCCCCACTTAATATATACTGAGTATCCACACTCTATGACTGAAACTGATTGACTAAAGGATATACAAACACAGTAAATGGATGTAAATACCAGATATAGTATGTGTGGAAGAGTAGGGCCTGAGGAAGGACATTTAGAAGATAAATACAGAGGCAAAACATTAATGGGACAAAGAAATGTGGTATTATTTGTTGCAGATATTATATAGTGTAATCAACTGGTCAAGGGAGAAATGTTCACATATTGAAATATTCACTTTGTAAGCTACATAAGGTAATTGAATGTATAAAAAATGTAATAAAATACAATTAAATAAAATAATAAAATAAATAAAAAAGAAAATAGATGAATATGGAAGATTTCATGTTGAGTGAAGCAAGTCAGATTATGAAAAAGAGGCATTGTATGTCCCTATTCCATACATAACGAATGTTTGCACTCTATGACAGAAGCTAAAAGATTGGAAGGTATAAAGGCATGGAGAGCAACTCGAGGTAGCAGGGACAGTACGAGAGGGGATGGACAATGGGTAGAGGAGTAGGAGGGAGGGAATCAAGGGGATAAAGAGAAGCAAAATCATTTAATGAACACAAAAATGGAAAATTATCTGGTGATGATAATGTATATGGTAATAACTTTCACTGGACTAATATGAAATGCATTCATGCTGGGAAAATTCATTTTGTATGCTGTAAAGATGCACAATGATTGAATGTAAAAAAATAAGAAAATAAAAGAAAAAAAAATACATTACCAGGGCTAAGCTGTGGCACAACAATATTGCAACTGGGCCCACAGGAAAACAGTACTGAATATGCTGGATACAAATGTGCCCATGATGTAAGCTAGGTGAGATTAGGGGTGAATGGCAGTGTGAAAATTCTGTTGGGGGTACCTGTCTCTCTCTGATGGAAATAAGTAAGTAAATAAATGTTAAAAAGATATATTACTTTCTATCTTGTTTGGTTTAGTGCTGCTCTCACAACACAATCTGGTGGAGTCGACTGGCCTCATCTCACAGACATCCAGCTCTTACACCAGGCAGGGAGTTCTGGTTTCCATTATTCATGTTATAAGGACAGCTATCATGATCTGGCATATTTCCATTACTCTCTCCTTTACTAGGTATAAGAAAAGTATGTGAAGCATATTTTGTTTGCTGCCAGAGGCCATGAATTATGTATAAATATTCTCTGATAATTCAACAACATGTGCAGTTGGGCATTAAATATATTTTGCCTATTATGAAAATAGTCATAATGAAAAATGATCAAATGTTTGAAAACCCATAATGCTGGAGAAATATATTCACAAAGGAAAATGATTTTAAACTTTTCAATTTCATTTTCTAACTTTGGTTATTAAACTTTTCTTAAATGACTTTATGAAATTGCAAGTATACATGGTTTGGATATGTGCTTTGCCCACTGAAAGAAGAATGGATTTCCAACTATATTTGTTAGGAATTTACTAGAACTTATACTTCAGGATCTACTTTCAGTATGTCATAGCCAGTCCCCATACCCCAGTGTTCAAGGGAGCTGGGTCCCACATGGGTGATCATGATTTGAATCTCAACCCCAGTAGCTTGAAAAGTATGCTATGCATGTGATCCTACATGTCCCAAATCCCAACAGAATGGAGAACAGAGTAGAGAAGAAGTTGTAGAGAGACCATGCCCAATGAGGGAGTGCTTTCTCCTTTTTTCTCTGTCTCTCTGTCCCTCTTTCATGACCTCATGCATGCTCGGGCAATTAGAAGAAGAAAGTAAAAACCTGGTTAACCTCTTTAAACAAAAGTAGTTCTATCCTCAGTTCTCTAGATCATGCCATTCCATGTTAAGTCTTACGAGTGAAGCATTGTTGGCTTGCAAAGCAAAATCCCATTCTGAATTGAATATTTGCATAGATTTGCAAGGAAACTTAAAAATTGGACTTCAAGATCTTTACTAAAGCAATTTTACAGTGTATCTATTTCTGCCTGTTACTATGCATACATACAAAGAAAGATTCCAGGTGGACCAATGGAACAGAATAGAGTCCCCAGAAATGAATGCTTAAACATACAGCCAACTGATTTTTGACAAGGGGTTACCAGTCAATCCAGTGGGAAAAGGAAAACCTCTTCAGTAAATGGTGCTGGCAAAACTGGATCTCCACTTGCAGAAAGGTGAATCTGAACCCCTACCTCTCACCTTTGACAAAAATCAAGTCAAGGTGGATCAAAGATCTAAATCAAAGACCTCAAACTATAAAACTGCTCCTGGAAAACACTGGGGAAACTCTGGGAGACATTGGGGTAGGGAAA
>NW_006159510.1:1863919-1872311 GCF_000334495.1 Tupaia belangeri chinensis
GGTCAGAAACTGCGGCACATCTACTTAATGGAATACTATTCATCCATAAAAAACAGCAAAACCCTGGCTTTTGACAGGAAGTAGATGAATATGGAGGACTTACTGCTGAGTGAAGTAAGCCATGCTATGAAGGAGAGGCATTGTATGTCCCCACTTAATATATACCGAGTGTCTGTACTCTATGACTTAAACTAATTGTCTAAAGGATATAGAAACGCAGTATATAGATGTAAATACCAGATATAGTGTGTGTGAAAGAGGAGGGTCTGAGGAAGGACATTTGGGGGAGGGACAGGGAGGCAAAACATTAATGGCACAAAGAGGTGTGGTATTATCTGTTGAAGATATTTCGTAGTTTTATCAACAGTACTAGGAAGAAATGTTCACCTGTTGAAATATCCATTTTGTAAGACAAATAATAATATGATTGAATGTATGGAAGAAAATGAAATAAAAATAAATAAATAAATAAATTTAAATTTAAAAAAATAAAAGATTCCAAAGGCTTAGATGTGGCTACGGATGAGAGGATGGCCTTTATCAAAGAAAGGTGGCACAGAATCGCTAAGTCCCAAAGTTTTTGGTCTCACAAGCTCACTTATAACAATGTTTTTCATGTTGATGCCTGGATAGGCTTGGCTACAATTTTATTTCCATTGTCTTCCAAATTCAAATAGAATCCAGATATTTGATGGTAGAAATTGCGTCCAGAAACTACCTAACTTGTTAAGTTTGGCTTTCTGTGGAATACAGGTATACACACACACACACACACACACACACACACACACACGATTATTTTTCCCCATTGTGGAGTTTTTATTGCCTTAATTATTACTTGCAAGCCACATGGGAACTCTTTATTGCAATAAGATAAAAAACCCAAACTGTTCTATTTCTTTGCTAGAGAAGCCCTATGGAGATCTAAAGTAAACATTTAATACTGAGAAAAGCTTTTAATTTTAAATAAAAAAGGTTTTCATTTAGCGTCATTAGAAAATGTTTTAAAAGCTTCATAAAAAAATGAGAGACCTGTGGAAAACATCATTATCTGTCATTGCAACCCTCATCTGTGCACATGCTACATAGAAACATTCAAATAAACTACATGTATGTTCTTCCAGTAAGCGCTTGCTGTGTTCACAGCTCCAGGCAAAATTGCAGAATTTTAACTCTCCCTTTAAGACTGCCAAAATAATGGTGCATTGAGGGGAAGTATGAGGTGTCCAGGGATTTACATGATGTTACCATTTTTCTCTGAGTCATGAATAAAATACAAATTAAGATAAAAATAGTTCTGGAACATCCTTCAACCGAACTAGCCAGTTGTGTACAAGCCAGCCATTAACACACTTTGAAAACCCTCCGCATGCATTTCGTTGCCACCTAATGTTTTACTAATATTTAGAAATACTCTCACAGTGGGAATCTGCAAATGTTCTCCCTAGAACTTGGGTAAACTGTATTAACATAATTCCAAATCCTTATTGCTTTTATGTAGTAAGGGATAGAAAGTGGTTTTGCTATTTGCTGTCATGAATTTGAGAATAAAAAAAAAGACACTGAGAGAATCCGTGAAGATATTTTAAAAGCAGCAATTATTTAGGAAATCGGTTTATTTTCGGTGTGATATCTTCTAGACACAATATACACAGAGTCTGTACAATGTCAAATAACATTTCTTATGAATTACCTATTGAAAGTTTATTATGCAAATTTAAAAATATATCTGAACCAGAAAGAAGAATACAATATACCTTCATATACTTATCACCACATTGCAAAACTTCAAAATTTTAGCACATATAATTAATTGATCCAATTTTCATTCCTTTTTTTTTACGGAATTATTATTATTAATTTTATTTATTATTATACAATTTGATCAGAGAGAGACAGAGAGAGAGCAGGAGAGGGAGAGAGAGAAAAAAAGCAGGCTGCTAGGTCTGCGACTTGAAACATGGTCAGTCATGTGGGAGTCCAGCACCTTAACCAGCATGCCACCTACCAGCACCTTTTATAGAATTATTTTAATGCAATTCTTACAGGAGGTCACTCACATCTATATATTTCTTTATGTATCTTTAAATTATATATGTATGTTCTCTCTCATGACATTATTGTACTTAATCACAATTAAAGATGATTTTTGGTATTATCTAATGCCCAGTCCAATATTGAATGTCTTTGATTGTCTCAGCATTATCTTTTTGCAGCTGGTTTCTTTGAATCAGGATCTAAAAATGATCCACATACTGGCAGGGATTCTATATGTCTTTCAGGTCTCTATCTCTCCTTTTTGCTTTTTTTTCTCCTTGCCATTGACTTGAAGAATATTCTGTACAATAATTAATGTTATGTGTCATCTTGACTGTGTGGGAGCTACACAGTCAAGGCATTTGGCCAAATATTACGCTGAAGATTTCTGTGAGGGTGGTTTGAAATGAGATTAACATTTATATTGGTGGACTTTGAGTAACACAGATCACTTTTCCTATTATGGGTGGGCCTCATTCAATCAGCTGAAGGCCTAGATGGAAGGAAAGGCTAACTTTCCCCTGAGCAAGAAGGAATTCAGCCAGCAGGTGGCTTTTGGACTTGAACCGCAGCATCAGCTCTTCCCTGGATCTCTTGCCTGATGGCTCACCCTACAGATTTTGGACTTGCCAACCTCTGTGATCATGTATGGTAATTCCTAAAAATAAATCTCAGTCTAATATTCACATCCTATTGGTTTTCTTATTCTAGAGAATTCTAATATACTCCACAACTTGGATTTGTCTTTTTCTTCTGTGTGATGTCTTTTCACCAACCCTCCCTCCTCCTGTTTTCTGTTAACAGAAGCTAGGTTCTACTCAACGCAGTAGGTACTGCCACAGGTATATATTAAAATCCAAATGAACTAAAGCTAAACAAAACTGAGAGTTCAATTTTTTAGTAGCATTGGCTGCTCAGCAGCCAAACATGTCCAGGACCTCCCCAGTGGGATCCATGGATCATTCCATCACGCACAAAGCTCCATTGGACAGTATTTTCTTAGGAGTATAGGCATGTTTAGGTCCAAAGTTTTGGTGAGAATATTTCACAGGCAGAGTATTGTTTTCACAAAACATGTTTTGTTTTCTCTCTCCCTCTCATTATATTTTAAATAAGTTTTGTTGGGACCAACAAATGGCATAGTGGTGACATGGCTGGACTCCCATATACCTGATCGCAGTTCAAGTCCCACACTTGGTGGCTTGAAACTCATGCTGAGCACATGTGCATACATGGCCAAGATACCAAGAAGAGAATGGAGAAAGAAAAGACTGTGGTGTGGACATGCCCCATGGGGGATGATTTCTTATTTTCCCTTTCACTGAGTCTGTGTGTGTGTGTCTCTCTCTCTGAGTGCATTTGCTCTAAGACAAAAAAGAAAACAAAAAATGAAAACTTACTTTGCTATCTAGTTCCTGATGAGAAGCTCCACTGTTCCATATAGGGAGTGTCTGATACCAACTCTGTGGTCTCTGATCCATGTCTGTACTACCCTAGCTCAGCATTCCTTCCAGTGATCTCATTGCTCTCTCACTCATCCATGCTTCAATGTGAGATTTGTTTCAGACTTCTTCATTAATCATTGTGTCTGCATGTAATCTCTTACTCTCTAAATTCTTTTTTAACTGAATAATGACATCTGGAGCAGTCAAGACAACCACACGTTTCCCCAAAAGATGTTGGAGGCTTTGAGTGGATACTCATTTTCTCACAATTGAAGTGATTTCTCAAATATAGGTCTCCAAACTGAAGAGCCAGTGCTTTTTTCTATCTCTACTTCCCCTGTCTTCCTGAAGCAATAACCACTTCATACATAAACTACTAGTACATGGAGCAGTCTACTTAAAGTAGTGTGTCCTTTTCTAACTAAATGCCCCGTGGTATATTATATTAGTTTGTCCTCCCGAAGGGTGGGGATTATGTCATTCTCTTCACTGCTGGGTCCCCTAAGCCTACCTTGGTTAACTGGCAGACCACCTGGGCACCTTTTGCATCTTCCTCTGCTTCAGCGGTTTGTCAATTATAACAGATAATGCCCAGATGCTTAGCTTGGCATTTCCCCTTTATTCTTCCTGGTTCTTGTCTTTAGTCAAACTGGTGGGCAGTACTGTACTAGCTGTAAATGTACAATACATTTCTACCTTCTGGTAGTTTCTAGCCCAGTGGGAAATGCATTGCTGATGACCTCATATCTGTGTCGTGCACACATATACACACATTCACACACATGGACTCTCATATGACCAACCATAGCTTAAGTCCTAGACTTGGAGGCTTGAAAATCACACTGAGTGTATGTGCATGTCCAAAATCCCAAGAGGATAATGGAGAAGGGATTGTAGGATGGCCTTCTCTGCTGGAAGATGATTTCTCACTTTCACTTTCTCTGTCTCTCTGTCTCTGTCTTCAGTGAGTGCATGCCCCATAGGTAAATACCTTAAAAAATGGAAGATAATTTCTATAATCTTTTTAACTTTTAATTTTTAATCTCCCATAATTTTAATTTTTAATCTTCTATAATCTTTTAAATTTTTAAAAAAGGGGTTTTTTTGTATGTGCACTCATCAGAGAGAGAAAAAGAGATGGAATGTGTGAAATCACTTCTCAGGAGGAATGGCCATGCTGCAATCCCTTCTCTTCCATTCTCCTCTTGGGATTTTGGGCATGCATGCACATGTGCCTGGTGTGATTTCAAGCTGCAGGTTCTGGGATTCAAATAGTGCTCAACCATGTGGAAGTCCAGTACCTTAACCACCATGTCACCTGCTGGCCCTCTAGAATTTGTTTTAACATAGTTCCCGAACTACTGTAGGAACATTAATACATATAGCATTATACTTCAATTCAACCAACCTAGTTATCACTCCACACTTCTACAACTTCTAAATCAAGTTCTCTGGTCTATGATATCTCTCCTTTTCAATTTAATTCAGATTTCATTTTCTTAAAAAAGCTTTGCCTAACGGCTGTATGTGCTTTTCAGTAAAAACTGAGCAGTTTCGGGGAGGGGGCTAAGAAGACAGATATTTATTTTTTCATGACTCTGGAGACCAGAAGTCAAAAATCAATGTGCTGGCAGGGTTGGTTCCCTCTGGAAGCTTTATGGAAAGATCTATTCTATGCCTCTTTCCTTGCTCCTGGTGGTGGGTAGCAATCTTCGGTGATTGACTTTTGGACATGTCACTCCAATATCAGTCTCTGACATCATGTGGTTTTCTTTCTGTGTGTCTGCTTTTGTCCAAATTTTGTCTTTCTATAAAGATACTGATTATTGGATATAAAGGCTAATTTTTTACCTATGGGGCATGCACTCACTGAAGAGAGAGAGACAGAGAGACAGAGAAAGTGAAAGTGAGAAATCATCTTCCAGCAGAGAAGGCCATCCTGCAATCCCTTCTCCATTCTCCTCTCGGGATTTTGGGCATGCACATGCACTCAGTGTGATTTTCAAGCCTCCAAGTCTAGGACTTAAACTATGGTTGGTCATGTGAGAGTCCAAGAACCTTAACTACCATGCTATCTGCTGGCCCACAGTGGCTAATTTTATGCATTAACTTGATTGCGATGAAGGATGTCCCTTTAGCTGGCAAAATATTATTTCTGAGTGTGTCTGTGAAGATGTTTCTATAAGGTATTTCTGCAAAAGTGTTTACTCAGTCAACTGAGTAACTTCAAATGAACTGAACATGGGTAGTCACCTTACAAAGTCTTTACACACTGACTCTGTGATCCCGTTTAAAGTTGGATATTTACTATGTCTACTGTTTCTCACTGAGTTCTTTAAGGTGACCCTAGGAAGCAATATGGCTTGCTTGTCCAGAGACCCAAGGGATAACTGGACCCATGAGACAGTAGAGGTAAAAAGCTCAGATGATTATGGATGCTGCTTTGACATCAAAGGAGGACAAGTTGGGTCAGTTCTCCTCTTCATCCTGACCTATAGCAGGGGTTGCTGTCGGAGGTTGAGTCTCTTGTCTCAATACAGTTATCTCTTGGGAAGATGGCAATAGAAGAGTGAGGCTGCTTCTGTCTGGTCTCCTGAAGGACTGGTGTGCATCACCCAGGCTACAATAAGTGGCTATCAGTCACAATGGGATTAAGGGTGGCCCCTCTAAGATATATTCATCTGGAACTTCAGAGTGCACCCTTATTTGGAAGAAGTACCTCTGCATATGTAGCTAGGATAAGGACCTCAAGATGGAGATCATCCTGGATTAGAGTGGACCCTAAATCCTATAATAAGTGTCCTTAAAAGAGACAGAAGAGAATGCTATGTAGAGACAAAGGCAGAAATTGAAGTGATTTATCTGCAAGTCATGGAACAGATTCTCCCAGAAAGATTCGAGAAGAAACTGATCCTGACAACATCCTGATTTTGGATTTGGCCCAAAGAACCATGAAAGGACAAAGGACAAGTGTGTGTGTGTATGTTTGTTTGTTTTAATTCTATATATATATATATATAAATTTTCTCAGCATGAATACACTGCATGATCAGTCCAGTCAAAGATATTACTAAACACATTTTCTTCAACAGATAGTTTTCCATTTTTGTGTCTGTTAAGTGTTTTGCTTTTACTTTTCCTGAATCTTTCCCTTCTGCCCCCGTTACCCACTCTCCTCCTACATTGTCTCTACATTTGCTCTCCTTACTATTATACTTTCCAATCTTTCAGTTTCTGCCATAAACTGCAGACATTTGGTATATGTTGGGTGGGGACAGCAATGTCTCTTTTTCATAGTCTGTTTAGTTTCACTCAACATGAAATATTCCATATTCATCTGTTTTCTATCAAATACCAGGGTCTCACTGTCTTTTATGGCTGAGTAGTATTCCATAGTGTATATGTGCCACACTTTTTCAATCCATTTATCTGTTTTTGGACAATTGGATTGATTCCATGTCTTAGCAATTGTGCACAATGGCTGCAATAAATATGGATATGCAAGTATTTTTCCAGTTTAGTGTATTCCTGTCCTTTGGGTAGATACCCAGGAATGGAATTTCTGAATCATGTGGTAGTTCTATTTGTAGGTCTTTGAGGAACCTCCATGTTGTTGTTCTCCATAGTAGCTTTACTAATTTATATTCCTACCAACAGTGTAGGAGCGTTCCCTTTTCTGCAATGAGAGTTCCCTGTATTGCAGCCTTACCAGGTACTTATCATTGTTTATTTATTATATTATTTATTTTTTTTGAGAGTTTTTTTTTTTTTTTTTTTTTTTTTTTTTTTTTTTTTTTTTTTCCTTAGGGGCGCTTGCCAGATAGACAGAGAGAGACAGAGAGACAGAAAGTGAGAATCACCCCCCAGGGGGTTGGCTATGCCTCAATCCCTTCTCCTCCATTCTTGGGCATGCACACACATGCGCCTGGCATGAGTTTTAAGCCACTGGGTCCAGGACTCGAACCGCGGTCAACTATGTGGGAGTCTAGCGACATAGCCATTACGCTAACTGCTGGTCCCATCATTGTTTATTTTTAATCTTAGCCATTCTGGCTGGGATTAGGTGGTATCTCATTATGGTTTTGATTTGCATTTCCCTTATGATAATGGATGTTGAGCATTTTTATATGCTTTTGGCTGATTTGAGAGTTGTCTGTTCAGCTCATTTTCCCATCTCATAATTGTATTTTTTTTTTGGGGGGGATAAGCTGATTGAGTTCCCTGTATATTCTGGTTATCAGCCACCTATCTGAGGCATAGTTTGCAAATTATATTCTTCCATTCTGAGGGTTGTCGCCTAACTCTAATTATTGTTTCTTTTGTTGTGCAGAAGCTTTGTAACCTGATTTAATTCTACTTGTCTATTTTTGGGATTATTGCCTGTGCTTTGGGGGCCTTATTTAAGAAGTCTTTGCCTACTATGATGTCTCCAAGACTTTCCCCTGTGTTTTCCACCAGTAGTTTTTGTTTTTTTTTCAAGAGTTTATTTTTTTGCTATAGGACGCGTGCGCTCGCCAGACTGAGAGATAGAAAGTGAGAAATCACCCCCCAGGGGGATGGCCACGCCGCAATCCCTTCTCCTCCATTCTCCTCTCGGGATCTTGGGCACGCACGCACACGCGCCCGGCGTGAGTTTTAAGCCACTGGGTCCGGGATGCGAACTGCGGTCGACTACGTGGGAGTCCAGTGACATAGCCATTACACTAACTGCTGGTCCCTCCACCTGTAGTTTTATAGTTTGAGGTTTTATGTTTAAATCTTTGATCCATTTGTTTTGAGGTACCCAATATGTGGTAATTTGTTTCAGCAGCCCTGAGAGACTAATACAGCAACTTAAACTAATGCTCTTTCCAACCCTTACAGCCAAGGCCTCACTGGATCATTTGGTACCCTTTCCCTTCCTTTCTTTA
>NW_006159510.1:1878159-1920350 GCF_000334495.1 Tupaia belangeri chinensis
CGTGAGTTTTAAGCCACTGGGTCCGGGATGCGAACTGCGGTCGACTACGTGGGAGTCCAGTGACATAGCCATTACACTAACTGCTGGTCCCTCCACCTGTAGTTTTATAGTTTGAGGTTTTATGTTTAAATCTTTGATCCATTTGTTTTGAGGTACCCAATATGTGGTAATTTGTTTCAGCAGCCCTGAGAGACTAATACAGCAACTTAAACTAATGCTCTTTCCAACCCTTACAGCCAAGGCCTCACTGGATCATTTGGTACCCTTTCCCTTCATTACTTTATAATCCACGTTTTAATTATGATATATAATATAATTTATTTATAATTTTAATTTATAATATAATTTATTATTAGACTCAAAGAAATGTTCGAGGAAACATTCTCTTTTAATCATGGGTCATGGGGCATAAAATTATCCCATTAGAGATTCATTCTTTAGGATTTAAAAACACATTACTTGTACCTAATTGGAGTAATACATCATGTCTCCAGAATTGTAGGGGCAATTATATTAGGATAGGTTTTATTCATCGATGAGAGAATTTTACACCATATGAGAGCGCTTGGTACCTAGGACAGTGAGTAGGAGATGATGGAGTGACCCTTATAGGAAAGCAGACCTCTTTGGGTCTTTTGCGATAGCCTTGCTGGGTGTGCCAGACCTGACCACTCTGTCATCTAGACCATTCCTCAATCTAGACGTTTATGCAGCTGGTCAGCTTGAGAGATGAGGCAGTGGCTCTTCCTTCCTCACTGTAAACAGCAAACTCATTGACTGCTTGCTATAAAAACAGTGGATTCCCAAACTTGGGGTTCCTGGCTGATGTAGCACCCACCAACATCTTCTGTGTTACCCCATGGGATTCAGGGGATGGAAAAAACCTACACAGACTTGCTGAACATGCTGTTGGCTGTGCTATGTGTAGTGAACTCTTTTGTCTCCAACCTAGGCACCTTCTGATTTTTGGCAATATCCATGAGACAATGAAAGGCAAACTCACCAGTTGGGAGCTGGTAGGTTGGTCAATTGTAGGAATGTGTCCTGCCTATGGTGTTACCCAGGATTGTAGGAGTAAATCCCACTTACACAGGGTCCAGTAAATGCTAACAGCTGTTTCAAGTGTGCGTATTTACTTAATGCTCATAGCAACCCTGGGGAACAGTGATTATTTTATTTTAACAATGTGGAAACTAGGTCAAACAGGGTTAACAACTCACATAAGACCCCAGCCTAGAATACAAGGCCAGAGGCTCCTTAGAGTACAGGGTGGGACCAAAAGGAACTACAGGGTATGTGCCCCTACTCCCTTCTTGGCACCTCCCCTCACTGCTTTCCTGTTTTTAAGTTTATTTTATTTCTTACATGAGAGATAGTGTGAGTGCATACACATGAGGAGGAGAGAGAGAAGAGAAACACACACACACACAGAGAGAGAGAGAGAGAGAGAAGAGAGAGAGACTCCTAACAGGTTCTAATCATACGAGAGTATGAGGGCATGCACGTGAGGGGGATAGAGAGAAGGGAGAGAGAGATTCCTGACAGGTTCTGGTCACACTGTGATCTTTTTCTCCCAGTCCTCCAGCTGGCCACGATCTTGGGTGCTCAGGCCCAGTGTGTTTCAGATGGACTCAGGATCTGAACCTGTGGTTGGCCATATAGCTTCTAGCATGTAGATCAATGCACTATCTTGCAGGCTCCTTCACAGCTTTGAGATGTGAAGGAGGGAGAGGATAAAGAGAGGCTGAGAAAGGAAGAGAATAAGGGAAGGACAAGCAGACCCTACCAGCTGTAGCCACTCGTTACAAGCAGCAGAGAGAATAGAAGCATTAATCTGTGCACTGAAAAATCCTACACCACTCAGGATACAGAAGTTCTAGGACCCAGAGAAGCGGTCAGTTTCCACCTGAGCCATTGGGCTGCTAGAAGCCAAAGGAAATATATGAACTCCTATGTACCTGTTCTGTACTTTTTTGTTTTAAATGTATTTTTCCAGAACTTTAAAATAAGTGATCAAGCACTGAAAATTAAAATGCAGGAGTATTAAAGCTCACAACATTTTAAAGGTGGAAATATTTTATTCATACCCAAGTCAGAATTTATTATAATTTTTATCTTCCTGGCTTTAAAGGAAGCCCTCATCAGTAATATTTCCAAAATCTTTCCTTCCATATCTGTTTTCAAGTGAAGAGTGTCAATTAACCAAATGAGAGGAAGTAACTTTGAAAGTATGTTAAATGAATTTAAAACATTTGCAAAGGATATGAATATTCTCCACAAATTTAAAAATGAATGAAACGAAAAGGTAAAGAAATTGCAAATCAAAATCACCAGATGAGAGTGTCAGTTAGTTATTATGGGAAAAGTGGATACCAAATAGATATTTAGATTATAGATATTTTAATTTAACTCTTGAAATGGAGAAATGCAAAATTACACTGTCCTCAAATTTTGAATTTTTAACCAAAAAGAAGTTATTCTGCATGAATATGTTTGATTTTCAAAAAGCAGCCACTAACTCATTGCTGAAAAATTCTGATACTTTAAGTTCTGGAAAGAATTTCATTTGAAATAGTTGATTTTATAGTTGATTTTAAACAGCCTAGAATGTCAATAATTTATATTATAAAATCAGAAACATATTTGTATCTTCTGAAAGGCATTTATGAATTTTGCTTGGTGAAATTTTATTTCAATTTAGTAATGGCCTTAGTAATTTTTTAACAATAATATTCTCCACAAATTTAAAAATGAATGAAACGAAAAGGTAAAGAAATTGCAAATCAAAATCACCAGATGAGAGTGTCAGTTAGTTATTATGGGAAAAGTGGATACCAAATAGATATTTAGATTATAGATATTTTAATTTAACTCTTGAAATGGAGAAATGCAAAATTACACTGTCCTCAAATTTTG
Organism: Tupaia belangeri chinensis; assembly: GCF_000334495.1. Classification (NCBI taxonomy): domain Eukaryota; kingdom Metazoa; phylum Chordata; class Mammalia; order Scandentia; family Tupaiidae; genus Tupaia; species Tupaia belangeri. Next base: position 1,881,076 of record NW_006159510.1, read on the forward strand.
AATTTTTAACCAAAAAGAAGTTATTCTGCATGAATATGTTTGATTTTCAAAAAGCAGCCACTAACTCATTGCTGAAAAATTCTGATACTTTAAGTTCTGGAAAGAATTTCATTTGAAATAGTTGATTTTATAGTTGATTTTAAACAGCCTAGAATGTCAATAATTTATATTATAAAATCAGAAACATATTTGTATCTTCTGAAAGGCATTTATGAATTTTGCTTGGTGAAATTTTATTTCAATTTATTAATGGCCTTAGTAATTTTTTAACAATCTGACTTACAGTAGCATCCTGTAAAAATTTTTCCAATATATTGAAGTTTATTAAAAATACTGGGCCAGTCAGTGGTGTGGGTTTAAAGAAGCTGGATCCTACATGATTGACTGCACAGTTTGAGTCTAGATCTGACAACTTGGAAACCATGCCAGGCATGTTTGTGTGTATGTGTGAGTGTATGTGCTCAAAATCCAAAAATTAGGGAGGAATGGAGAAGGGAGGATAAGGGATTACTTCCCCTATGGAAAAGTACTTTCTGATTTTCCTCTCTGTCTTCCTCTGGCAAGCTCATAGGTCTTCTGGGAAAAAAATTTACACACATACACACACACACATTCATGTAGAATAACTTATTATATAAATATAATATTATATATTATAAATATTATATATTATATACTCTATATATAGTTACCTGGTCCTGAGAATTGCTGATAATGACAAGTTTCTCATTGAAAACAAAGTAAGTAAGCAAAGAAATACTTAGAAAATATTATTATATATTATCAAGTTTGACTTCATCAAGGTCAAGAAAGTAAAAATTTTAAGAAATTGCTTTGGGTATAAACAAAATATTTTTTAACTTCCAGCAGATATGTGCATTGGCTAGAGAAACAGTGAGAGAAGAGAGAGAAAAAGCATTATCCAACAGAATTATCATGCTGTAATTTCTTCTCCATCATTTCTCCAGCCTGTCAGGATCTGGGGTATACACAGGTGACTGCTGTTTTTCAAACTGCTGGACTGGGATTTCGACCACAGTCAGTCATGTGAAATCTGGTTCCCTCATGTACTAAGTACTGGGCTGGCCCCAAACCATTTTTTTTTTTTTAATGCAAAAGGGCTCATTAATGAGAGAGAAAATGGGGTGGCGGGGCAGAGAGAGAAACCACCCCTCAGTAAGACCTGGTCATGCTGCAATCCTTTTTCCACCAATTTTCCATTACATCAGGATCCTGAACACATAAATATGTGCCCTGTGTACTTTTCAAGCTGCCAGTGTCAGGACTTGAACCCTAGACAACTGTGTGCGATTCAACTTCTGCTCAGCACTTAACCACTTAACCACTGTGTTATTGAGTTGGTTCTTAAATAAAATATTCAAAATGAAAATAATGCTGTGAATTTTTTTTTTTTGAGAGATTTTTGCTGTAGGGTATGTGAGCTTGTTAGAGAGACAGAAAGCAAGAAATTACCCCCCCTTGGGGGAGGTTGGCTACACTACAATCCCTTCTCCTCCATTTTCCTCTTGAAACTTTGGGCAAGCATGCACAGGTGTCCGGTGTGAGTTTGAGGTTGTCAGTTTGAGGACCTGAACCAGAGTCAACTATGTGGGAGTCTAGTGATGTAACCATTACACCATCTGCTGGTCCCCAAAATGTGAGGTTTTTTTATAATTTTTTTTTTTTGGAGAGGTTTTTGCTATAGGGCATGTGTGCTCGCCAGACAGAGAGAGACAGAGAGATAGAAAGCGAGAAATCACCCCCCAGGGGGGACGGCCATGCCACAATCCCTTCTCCTCCATTCTCTTCTCAGGATTTTGGGCACACACATGTGCCTGGCGGGAGTTCAAGCCACCGGGTCCGGGACTCGAACCGCGGTCGACTACGTAGGAATCCAGGGACATAGCCATTATGCTAACTGCTGGTCCCAAAATGTGAGTTTTAATACAACTACTTAAAAAAATTTCAGTATTTTTTTCAACTAGCGTAATATTCTGGAAAAAATGATTAGTAAAAAAATTATAACGTGTACAGAGGGGGACACATCTTGGTAAACCACTTAGGCTCAGCATTGAATTTTCAGATTTTGTGTTTATTAGAAATTTTGATATTTTGTTAATGTGGACAACAGTCCACATTTTTTTTTTTTTTAGAGAGATTTTTGCTTTAGGGTCCATTGTCCTGAGAGACAGAGAGAGAAAGAGGCAGAAAGCAAGAAATCATCTCCCGGGGGGATGACCATGCCACAATCACTTCTCCTCCATTCTTCTCTTGAGAGAAGACTTCTCAGGTCCAGGATTCGAACAACTGCTGACTACGTGGGAGTCCAGTGATGTACCCATTATGCCATCTGCTGGTCTCCATGTGGACTCTTTTAAATGTTAATTTTGATTTAAAAATATTTCACATATTTTTTGTACCAGAGTACTCAGTACCTCCAGTACAAGATTAATGACAGTATTTTTTAAAAAGTTTACTTATTTATTCCATTATCAAGAGAGGCAGAGAGAGAGAGAGAGAGAAAAACAGCATTAGATTCAATAGAGTCTTGATGCTATGATCCATCCCCACCCTCAGTCAGTCCAGGATTGTGAGTGCATGAATGCCCAGTCTACTTAGGGAGGTCTCTGGATGTGATTCCTGCACCTTCCTCTGTGACTCACCCAGAGTATCATGTTTTACCACGGCAACATCAGGAACCCTCAACTGAGTTCTGGAGCCACAGGTGAGTATCTTTCTTGTCAGCTGGCTTGATCAATTAACGTATCTCTTTTGAAATATTTTAAACCTCTGTGAGTTTTGAAGTATTTGAGGAATTAAGGAATTGTCCATCTGGAACAAAGTCAACATAGGTTAAACCCCTCTTCATTTACTACTTCTTTTTCTTCAGATAGCTTTGGGGATGTGGAAAAAATGGGCTGAAAGTGTCTCTCATCACGTTGTAGAGTCTGATGACTTTTTGAACCTTCCTTCTCTTAGAACTTTCTAGGGAAACATTCAAAGCCTCAAGGCTCAGAAATAACATATGAGAAATAATATTTGAACAATAGCATCTCTTTAGGCAGCTAGGATGAGAACTGTGCAGGGCTGATCTCGTCTTCCGATTATATGGGAACCTCCTTAGGGGCAAAAGCAAGAAGCGGTCAAAGTCAGGACAACATCAATAATCTTCCCTCAACTTTCTTGTTTTTATTTATTTATTTTTAAAGGTAATATTTATTAGAAACTGCTGAATGAGGCATAGTGGTTGAAAGGTAAGAATCATTATACTTAGTGAAGGGTAGAAGATAGTTCAAATTCCTTGAATTTCTTCTTCACTTTCAACACCTATGTGAGGCATTCTAGGTGTAAATTTTCTATTGGAGTCAGTTCTTCACCCCATAGAGGTAGCACTTGCTTCCTGGGGAATTGCTTTCTTTCCTGTTGTATTTCTCTTTGTGAAATCCACTCCATGCTCACCCTGACTGAGAACCATAAATTCTTTAGCTTTCTAGTGAATGACATCAAAGTTGAAAAATAGGAAGAATGGGAAACCACTGTTTTCAGAATCTTAATTCAGCAATATTCTTAAGAAAACCAACATTCTGTGTTAGTGAAAAATAGCAAGAAGGATACAGTTTCTCAAGTTTGTCTTGAGAAGCACATTCATTGCATAGGAAGTTTGCACAAATTTAAGGGAGTACTCAGTACATTTGGTATAAAACTTCTGCCTAACTTTGTACCATTTGTTTTGCTTTACTGTGGTTATTCAAAGATACTCTTATCCTCAGTTTCTGGAATCTAGTATGGGATAGTAGTTTTCTTTTTCTCCTATACTCCATCAGTAGTTTTCTGTATAGGGGAACATGGATTCTCATAAATAAGAAGGCAGAAAAAGCAATTATCAAACCAATTGTTTAATAATATTTGAACAATACCATCTAAAAGCACAAATAAAGGTGATGAGGTAGGGAATCTTCAGGTGGATAGGGAGAAGTCAGAGAATCAGTCACTTTCAAAAAATTAGTATTTACATTTGTTCACAAATAGACTGTTTCCAAAGAGTGTTTTCTGAAATTTTTCCCTTTAGAATGACACTTATATAACATAGGAACACAAATATATGAATCTTATCAGAATGTTTTAAGTATGAGATATTGGGATTAACTATATTTACTCATTAGACAAAAGCATTTTCAAATCTCAATTTCTTAATAGGATGCAAAATTCTAAAATGAATCAGTTTGCTGTTAACCTAGTGAACCTTGTTGTTACTATTGTAATGTTAAGGAGTCTGATCTCATTTCTCATTGTCTGGTAGAAATGTGGGAAATTGGCCAAGGAGAATTCATGCTGCTTCCCTGGATTTTTAAAAAAACATGATTTCTCTTTTATAGCCACTTGCTTTTTTCTTCTACAGGAGAAATGCTGAAAAAAATCACAGCTGATAAATGATTGAGATAGTGTGTTTTACGTTCCTTACATTACTTAGCTATATGATATTTTTCTTTTTCTTACTTAGCTGATTCAAAAATGGAAGTCTTCTATTAATTCAATTCCCTAGTATTAGGAATTAAAGTAAGAAGAAGACTTAAGTGTTTTTTTAACTAGAGATAAGAAAGGGGGAATTTTTCGGCTAATTTTACTTAGACTAGAAATGGCAAACTCATTAAATTTTAGCTCTTTTTCCCTAATATTTAAACCAAGAAATGCAGTGAGAACAATCCTTTTAAGTTTGTTTGTTCACCTTTTCTATGAGCAAGAGTGACAGAGATAGAGACAGAGAAAGAGACAGGATCTTGATGGTTTGGTCTACCTTTGGCCTCAGCGAGGACTTCTGTGTGCTCTACTTGCTCAGGGAGGTCTCTAGATGTGAATGCCAGACCTTCCCATATAGGTCAGCCTTGCATCGTGTTTTATTGCTGCACCACTGTCCAGTCCCCAGATTAATTTTTAAAAAAGCACTCTTCCTCAATACACATAAAATTTGTGACAGAAAAATACATGCCCCAGCAAAGGTAAAAATATCAGTGGCATAAATATTTTTAAGAAAGAAAATCAAAGAGCAAGGGGTTCTGCATGTTATTTAAATGTCTCTCTCTCATGTATCTGAGGAGGGAGGTGAAAGCAAGCAAAACTGCTCACAAATGTGGCACCCCCTTCTGGGTCTGGACCTGGAGTGGATTTCTGGCATGAATTCACCCCTATGTGCATGCATGGCCTTTAGATGAGGGACTTACTCCTTCAGAAGAAAATTGCTCCTATCGTGTTCACATCTCTCTCTCTCTCTCTAAGACTTGGATTCCTAGACTCTGTCTATGCTTAAGATGTTTCTAAATGCTTCCTTCAAACTCCGCAATTGCTCAGAATTATAATGAAAGTGTCATCTCAATTTTCTGCCTCTGTTGCTCGTTGTGATAAACCACTGACCATGAATCATAGAGAGAGTTAAGAGTGAATGTCAGAAATGAGGGATGTTTTTTGTTATTCAATGCAAACTTAGATTCCCATTTTCATTAGCTTGTTTCTGGCATGTTATCATGGAGTCTAATGATGGAGCTCACTATTTTCCAACCAGTCCTCATAGAAACAGAAAGGAGCAAAAATATGGCATTGATCATTGGCTATTGCAGGTGGGGGTTCTCTGAATAGGTGCTGAGTTTGGGACCAACCCCTGTGAGAGGAAGGTAACAGGAGGACAGAGAGAAACATCAATGAGGCCTGAGTAAGGCTCAGCCCACCCACGGGGATGCTGTAGGTCAGAGTTTCCTGATATGGTCTCCCAGACCACACTCTGATTCTGGAAGAACTCATCACTAGCATCTGCCTGCTTTTCACAGATGGACAGTGAGTCCTTCCTGAGAGGGATTTGGGAGGCATGTCTTCTTGTCAACCACCTGGACAAACAGGGGACTCCTAGACTGGGCAGCCAGTCACTTATTGCAGCACCCACGTGAATAGGGGTCATTAGGTGCCTTACACAATCTGAATCACTGGGGATGACCATCCCCTAGGACCCAAGCTTCTGTCAGACATATTCATCTGATAGGAGGTGCAGGTAGGTAATTCATGAAACTACTTTTCCTTCCAAGAAATTTATTTTTCCTTAGTGGCCTCCTGAAGCTAATGACGAATCTGCAGGAATGTGGCAGTGCTAGAGAGACCCTGCTGCTGTAACAGACCAGAATGAGACCTTGGTTGTGCTGCAGACAAATCTCTCCTCCCTCAAATCACAACTCAAAGACGGTTACCTCCTTTACCCTGGCCTTGGTGGAACCAAAATGCTGAAGTACTGAATGTTACAGATGGAATAGAATACAGGAAGAATGCAGATTGAGGGGCTGGAGTTTGCTCATTTAAAAGATATGCTAAAGTCCTAGTTTTGATTCTTTACCTGGTTATTCCTCAGTGGATTTTATTTTGGAAAAAGGAAAAGAATCATAGTTAATATTTGTTGATTATCAACCATTTGTATTTAATGTTAGGTACCTTATAGGACCTCATTTAATCCTAAATAGCTCCACAAAAAGCTGAGATAAAGGAAACCTGCTCAGGTCTGTACAGACAGGAAGTGACAAAGACTTGATATGAATCCAGTCTTCTGGGCATTAACACCTGCTTTTTTCCACATTATATCATACTGTTTGGCAGGTAGCAGTTTCTGGAAAGATCACATATGCATGGAGGGTAAGATGCTTTTCCAATGTCTTTGCTCCCCTGTCATGTCATTGCATACACTGTTAGCTAAGCCATCAGGACTTTCTGTTCTTTTATTCACACGGCTACTTTCATTTCTTACAGGACAGTTTCTTTTCCTTCCGTGATGTACAAAACCTTGGTTCTTTGTCATTTTCTTGTCATCTCTTCACTTCTCCAATAACTGGGAGAGCTTTGTGCATGCTGACACTGGTAGGTGTAATCAAGTCACAATTAGACAGTGATTCACATTATGTAAAAAATCCATCATGCGATTGATGCAAAGTGACGCACATCCCACTTGGCAGTGATTGCTGAGTCCTCAGTCTCAGTGGTTTGGTTGTAATCACTCTTAGGTAAATATCCTCCCAAGGCATCATTACGGCAATCGAACAAGGGGTGTGTGTGCGCACATATGTGTTGTGATGGAATTTAAATTTCTCTGTGCACGATTATCAGTATAGAATTACTCAACTTCCTGCTACCTTGATTTCACTTGAGAGTATCAGCCCATTTTAATCCCTATCTATGGAACATATCTAGAGTGATAGCTGGTCCTAGTGGTCAGCTCATTCCCAGAAGGACCACACGCATGGAAGCTTCTCTGCTTTGTCCACCTCATCTGCCGTCTCCGAGCACCATCTGACTGCACTGCTTGATGCCGTCTCCCACTGGGCTGAGTCAGGAGGCTGATGAGGCATGCCGTGCCTCAGAGCAGAAAGTCCTGGCCCTGGTGCTCCACAAATGGCTTTACAACTTGCTGTTAGAAATACACAGGACAAACAATCATTTATAGATCCCAACGGAAGAGCTGGATTCTCATCTCAAATATCGAACATATGTAACTGCACTTGCTGTAGAGTCAGCAGTTGTGCTTCAAGACGTTTGGTGATGCCATCCCTCTCTCCTTCCTCCTTCCCATTCTTTCTTTCCTTTATTCCATTATTTCCCCCTCCTTTTCTTCCTCTCTCATTTCTTTTTTCCTTTTTTAAAAAAAATTTGAATTACAGCTTAATATATTTAATTTTAGAGGTTAGCCTTCAGTTTTTGCCACTTCAGAGAAAGCAACACACTCACTGGCTTAATACAATGGAAAAGGAAATGATTGTCATTAGAGAAAAGGTCCCCACTTGCTGGATTGATGGAGTAGCAATCCTGGGAAGGGTTGTGCTGAGTTTTGTAGATTAAACAGGGTATTAAAGATGAATCGTGCATAAACAGAAAACAACATGGATAAATAATTGATTTTTACTAAAATTCCCCTTGGAGTCATATGCAGTTTGGGAAAAGAAGACAGATAATGGTGTGAAATTTTATTTCATTGAACTTTGGCATATCTAGTATGTCAAAGGCTTACCAATGTAAATATTATAAAGCATAATACATGAAAGTTTATACATACCCAAATTATTTGCTACATAAAAGCAATTGGTAGAAATGGAGGGCCCCTGTGTTGTATGCTTTTAAATTTGATTCAGAGAGTTACATTTGGTTAAAGTGAATTTCAGTCTTAGCATCAAATGAAACACATATGCACACACACACACACACACACACACACACGCACACACAATTTTTCTCTAGCTGTTTCCTGTGGGATTTCAACATTAAAATGGCAGCATATTTTCTCATGCCCAGTTGAGAAAGATGACTTTTCTAAAATTCTGTGTTTTTAACTAGATGCTGAGTTTTGGATCCCAAAGATTTAACATCATTCTGTAGGCAAGCAACTGAGGGTTCATTTTGAAAAGACAAAATGTAGCTTTCTTTCTCTCAATGAGGTTATTGGTCCCAAGTGCAGAGTTAACACAAATGAACAATTTAGCATTCTTCTGGAATATGAATCTTACTAATTGCAGGTCTGAAAATGAAATTCAAGCTCTGAACCATTCAATAAACGAAGGAGAAAGAAACTTCCTCAGAAACTGAGACAGAAGCCCCAGACAAAGTTTATCGTAGGAAAATTTGAAGAGTGCTCAATTAATGCTAATATACCTGGTGACATCAAATGACGTTTTAGGAAACTTGTAACCTGTCAAGTGTTTCTTTATTTAGATCGATAGGCTTAACTTAGATATCTGAAATATCTAACCATTCACTTTTAAAAATATAGCTTTCATTTCTTCCTTTAATAAATCTAACAAATTATATTTCTTGTCTACTATGAGGTTGGCTTTGGATTACAGGCTTAGACATATAGTGAACCGGTGAGACATGACCCCTGTTTTTATGGGGCTTGGACTCTAGTGAGGAAGACATGTAGTAACCAAACAAATTAAGGAGTGAGTAGGGAAAAATGCCAAGATCATACTATGAAGGTGAGCTCTTCCGTGAGCTCTGAGGGATGATAGTGAGAATGGAGGCACTTCGTTTGGAAAACAAGGAAAGCTTGGTTGCTGAGATGGGGTTGTATTCGAGGACAAGGCCGCAGGGTCAAAAGTCACACACTGGGCCTGGACATGGGATATTACCTGAGCCCAAACAGACAAAAACATGTCACACAATAAAGAAAATAAGGCTAAAGTGAACTACTGTTGAGAAGTTAGAATACGATGGCCCATCCCATCAGGACTCCAGGCTTTCTGTGTGCCTTCATGCTCTCTAAAGATCTACTCATATTCAAGGGGTTTCTATTAGACCTCCAGCTCCCTCTGTAATGTGCAGGCTCATCCCTGCAACCCTGGGCTCATCCTACATTCCCAGGAACATGAAAACCAGCTAGCGAGATTTCTGAGCACCATTGATGGTGCCTTACCCTGTCTGAGCTTCCATATAAAGGAACACAGACAGGAATGTGTGAACATATACAGGGATGTATCAACAAAAGACATAAATCATCTCACAGTTCCGGAAGATGTCGGTCTAAGATCAAGATGTGGCAAGATTGAATTTGTCCTGAGGTCTCTCTCCTTGGCATGTAGATACTATCTTCATTCTACATCTTCCAATGGTTGTCCCTCTGTGCATCCGTGTCCTAATCTCCCCTTCTTATAAAGACTCCAGTCATGTTAGACTGATAACCTCATTTACCTTTATCACCTCTTCAAATGTGGTTACCTTCTGAGGTTCTGGGCTTAGAACTGTAGTATGTGAATTTGGGAGGACACAGTATAAGCCATCACAGAGGGTGTCCTAACAGGCCACATCACTTATATTCATGACAGTTCCTCATGAGGGTGCTTCTGGCTTCTCTTTAAAACCTGCTGATGCTGGGAACCAGCAGTTAGCGTAATGGCTATGTCGCTGGACTCCCATGTAGTTGACCGTGGTTCGCATCCCAGACCCGGTGGCTTAAAACTCACACCGGGCACTTGTGCGTGCATGCCCAAGATCCTGAGAGAAGAATGGAGGAGAAGGGATTGCAGCATGACCATCCCCCCCGGGGGGTGATTTCTTGCTTTCTGTCTCTATGTCTCTCTCTGTCTGTCTGTCGAGCGCTCACGCCCTATAGTGGAAAAAAAAAAACTCTCAAAAAAAAAGTAAAAACCTGCTGATGCTTTCTATGGTATATGCATTCTAAATGGCCTTTACTTTTCCTGTTTGTAATGTAATAGTTGCTCTGTTATATAAGGGTCCAGGGAATGAGCCAGGAAGAGGTGATGACAACTTGATGAGAAGGGGATTCTAGCCCTTCTAAGGTTCCTAGAAGCCTATGGGGAGCAGGCAGGTCCCACCACTAGGTGAACCCCATGAAGAGTCTTTGTATTGTGAGAAGGGATGAAATCATACACAAGGTCTGCTTGAGGAGATGTGGACGTGTTAAACATGTTTTTAAATATTTCCATCTAAATGCTTACAGTAAACTGTGTGGTGCTGAAGCAAGATATATGTGACTTCTCTGTGTGCTACTGTGTTCCCTCAATCTCTGGCCCCGAGAGATGATCAGACCTAAGGCCGAGGGCTACAAGTGGATCCATCTCTGTAATCAAAGGAGGGTGAGAATAGGAGGCATCTCTGCACCTTCCCACTTTTTCCTACTCACACCTCTTTTGAGAGTGGTTTCTTTCTCCCTCATCTTTTGAGTCTTCTCTTGCCAGCAATTCTTTTCAATCAGTCCTTTGTGTGTGACCGTATTTTCTGGTAGACTCTGCGCTGATCCAGGAATACATCTGGTTCTCTGAAAAGTGATATGATTTATTCTCACAGATGTTGTGTGCCTGAGTCACAGAGCTTTGCCATTACAATGACTTCAAGTCTCATCTAAGAAAACCTTGTATTTACAGTTGAGGAAACTGAGTTTCCACATAAGCAATGGCAAAGCTTAGGCTCATCCAGGTATTTACCAAAGCACACTGTCCTTCTTCAGAAGGAAGGTCCTTCCCTCATGACTCACCTCCTCCTATGCCTTGGTCTGCCCCTACCTTCCAATACCTCTCTTGGGACTATTTTTTGGAAGAACCATAAGAGAACTCTAGGCATCCATAAGAATTATTTCCAGCTCAGACTTTTCATATGGTTTGCACTTTTTCCCACCATAATGCATTGGAAGTTGAATGGGTAATGTAGTTCAAGTTCTCCCTAGGATCCCAGCGGCCATTTATGCACAACAAAACATTCTGCCCGCTGTTTGACTTTGATGGATGCAGATTTATTCTAAATGAGCCTGACATTCATTAACATGTAAACATATGTTGTTGTTGGTGGCAGGCAGGGTCTTGTGCCAGATCTCATGGGTCGGCCCCACTGGACACACCAGGCTGCCTAGGTCTGCTTTGCTTCTGGCGAAGGCTCCAGATGTTGTTTTTCTTGTACTGTGAAGTCTACATTTTAGCTAAAGGGTCATTTATTTTTTTTCCACAAAAGAAATACAGACAAGTCTATGGAGAGAACTTGCATTTAGATGCTGATCTACTGAAGGGTGCCTCCGAGAATAAATGTCGGACTACCCAGTCATCTGTCTTGACTCATGGGCATTTCTTTCTGTCCTGTGGCTCAGAGGTACTATGAGGCTGAATCATACATTTGATTCTTATTTGACACTGTATTTCCCTATAAGTAGCTTATGATGCCTTTACAGATATCAGCAATAATAGTACTATAAGAACAGAACATGTCATTCCAAAGTTTTCTCAGTTGAAGGAAACTGAAAAAAAGAAGAAACAAGTTCTACTTTGTCTCTATTTACATAAAAGCAGGACATAAAAGTAGAATACAAAGGCAAAGCTATTATTTCTCCTCTCTCTACCAGAAAGGACACAGGTTGGTCACCAAAGACAACTTAAGTCCTTATCAGCCCAGAGGTAGCACCAGAGACATCTACAGAACAAACTCATTTCTTTGCTTCCCCCCAATTAATTAGCCTGAGTGACCCACAGATCTTTACTGTGTTGTCTCTTCTCAAAAAACGTAGCATTCTTTGTTAAAGATGTTCTAGAAGCCAGGTTCTAGGCTACCTCTTTGAGGATAATCTATTTTCCTGTATCTCCCATGTATATATGCAATATATATATGTGCCAATAAATGTTACCAATGAAATTAGTTTTTCTCTTGTTAATTGATTTTGTTTTGTTTTGTTTTTGTTATAAGGAGCACAGCCAATGAACCAGAGATGTGTAAAGAAAACATAATGTATTGTTTCCTTATATTAGCAAGCTAGAAAGAAAAATAAGCCCAAATTACTTCGGTTTAATTTTCTCAATACATTATTTTAACAAATACAGAAAAAAAAACCTTTGACAAAATTCAAACTCTATTCACAGCAAAGTAGGAATACAAGGAAACTTCCTCAGCCTAATAAAGACACTCTACTAAAATCACGTACCTAGTATCATACTTAATGATAGAGACTGAATACAACCCTCACACCCCCATGATCAGGAGCAAGGTAGGGATGTCTTCTTTCCTCATTTCTTTTCAACATTATTTTGGAGACTAGCCAGCAAAATAGGCAAAATGAAATACACATGATGTATTACATTGTACTTCACATATATTTTATACAATTCCTGCTGGAAAGAGTATTTACAACTCTGTTTCTGTAGCTGACATAATTATCTTTGTGGAAAATCTACTGGAATCTATAAAAAGTTATTCTGACAACAAATTATTGATAATAATAACAAACTATTCACTAATAAGTTTGACAAGCTTGAAGTATATTAAATCAATACACATAAAAAATTATCTTTCTATATATTTATACTTTCAAGAAGTAATTGGAAATTAAGATACAAAAAGCAATACCAGTTGCAACACATCAGAAAGGAATCCTGAAGGGCAAATCTGACAGAAGATATTCAAGACTGAAAACTCTACAGTGTTGAGAAAGAAAGAACTAAACAAGTAGAGTGATATACTGTGTTTATGGATAGGAAGGCTCAATATTATTAAGGTGTCAATTGTACCATCATTGATCTATAGCTTTAATGCAATTCCAATCAAAATTTCACATTTTGGGGGGGTTGGGCAGGTGTCATGGTGGTTAAGGGCACTGGACTCCCACATGGCCAACTGCGGTTTGAGTCCCAGACCTAGTGGCTTGCTTTCTCACTTTCCTTATTTCTCTCTTTCTCACTCTGTCCATCTCTGGTCAAATTTAAATAAACAAATAAAGTTAAATAAAATAATTCTTTTAAAAAATCCCACATTAATTGGAAATTGTCAAGCTGATTTTAAAATTTGTCCAGGAATTCAAAGGACCCAGAAGAGCAAAAACAACTTTGAAAACAAATAATAAAATTGGAGGATTTACATTAACTAAGATAGTGTGGTATTCGTGTAATAATACTGGGTTGTTGGAAAAGTCGTGACATATTTTTTCTAAGTTTTTCCATGCAAAAATGTGTCATGACTTTTCTGACAACACAATAGAAAAATGGATCCTGGAAACTTACTACAGAGCCACAGATATGCAGGTTCAAAGACATTACATTAGATATAAGGGCTGTTAGGACAATTAAACACTACATGTAAAAATAAAAATAAACAGAGAACCAAAGTACCTCCTGCTAGATGGTTAGATGTCTTCACATTGGTAATATTATTCAGACAACTCAAATTCTGCATATCTAAAATATTGAATTGATCTATTCTTTTGCCTGGAATTCACTCTACAAAGATGCTGATAACCTGCAGCAGGACTTGGGAACTTATTATTATTTTAAAATGACTCTTAGATACTATTGATGCAAGTTCTGTGTGAGAATACAACTTATAAAATACTGTTCTAAACCTTGCAATCACGTTTTACCCTTTTTCTTCACTTAGCATTTCTATTGGTTTCTCAGTTTCGCAGCTGTTTAGTTCTGATTCTATCAGTCTACTTCATCTTTCTGTGTGGTCACTTTTCCAGCCTCAGCCTCCTGCAATCCTTCCTTCAAAATGCTGCAGAACTGCCCTCTAAACTTGAAGGTCTGATCTTAGAACTAAGTATTTAAAAATTAGATGGAAATTCAAAGGTTATCTGGGCCAAGCCTCCATCAGGCACACAAACCTCTGAGTAACTTCACATCAGAGCTCAAAGAGATTTACACTGTCCACAGAGCAATCTAAGTTTAAATTATTAGGATGTTCAAATCCCTTCCATATATGACCCAGTTATACTTTTTCTACTTGTATGTCTAGTTGCATTTGCTGTACCATTTAAAAATATTTTTAGAAAGTTTATTTTATTAAATTATATAGAGAACATATGCATGAATGAGACAGGGGCAGACACAGAGGGAGAGAGCCTCAACAAGCTGTTATGTTGTGATTCCCTTCCCCAGGCCTCCAGCTCCTCAGGATCTTGGGAGCTTGTGCACACATCTAGCATACTTTTAGGCTGATCTGGGGATCCAAACTCATGGTTGACCATGTGACTTCTGGCACTGCAGTTTAGTTTAGTACTGACTGTACAATCTGACTAGTCCTTGCTCTGTCATTTCTCACTTACTACAACTATTTCTTCCTTCACATCAATTAGTTTTCTCCATATACACTCATGTTTTTCTGTCAATTGTTCCCTTTGCTGGAAATATCATTTTCCAAAACCTGCCTGAGGAATTTGCACATTTTCTTCAAAAAACAACTCACAAATCACCTATTCCACCAAACTGCCCCATATTTTGTCACTTCATCTTCCTATCCTATGAAAACTTGGAAAATATTCTTTTCTTAGTCAATAGAATTGATTGTGTCCTTTATGTTACTAATATTAATAGCTCAGCAGACGGACCAGCAGATAGAGTAGTGATTATGTTGCTGGACTCCCATGTAGTTGCTTGTGATTGGAGCCCTAGACAGGGCAGCTTAAAACTCACGCTGTGCCTAAGATCCTGAAAATAGAATGGAGGAGAAGAGATTGTGGTGTGACTATCTGCTCTGAGGGATAATCTCTCACTTTCTGTCTCTCTGTCTCTCTGGAGAGCACTTGTGCCCTATAGCAAAAATCTCTATCAAAAAAAAAATTAAATAAACAATAGTTCAGCAGAGCTAAGAAATTAACTTAAAAACTTGGAAGTAGTATTTTTTTTTCTTTTCCTCTGGGGCTGAGAACTGTCATAGTTCAGCATACCTCCTTAAGTTGCTATTTAGGTTACAGAAATAGAGGCCTGAAGGCATGATTGGGAGGGAAAAGACATATAATAAGAGAAGGCTGAACTGCAGTCCAGCAAGACTAATAGTCACTTGTTGGTTGAGAGATGAGCTCATTAAGGAGAAGGCAGAAGGATGAATGTAAAGGACAGAAAGTAGCTGTTCAATGATAAGGGAATCTGAGGAAAAGCTGATTCCTATCCTTCCCCAGCATCAGCTCCTATAAAAACAGGATGTTAAATTTCCTTCTCTGTGATGCTCAGACGTGATTTAATAACCTGTCCAATCTTCTGTACTCAATGTGTGGTATCAGTAGAGTTAGGAAAATTCTGGAAAACAAAGGTGGCTTTCATATCCATGTTAATGTTGACTTGGAAGAAAGAGAGAACTTTAAGAGGTAAGTAAGAAGAGGAATATGTGAAAACATAAATTTGGAGGATGCCCACCAGCTGCACAAAATCTAGATTCTAAAAAGACATCATGAGGAATCCTAAGTCTTTAACACTAGAAGTTTCTGTATTAGTGTGTTATTGTGTTGCTAAACAGAAATAACCTGAAACAGAGTGATTTGGAAGAATACGGTTGTTTGGTTCATAATTCTGGTGACTAGAAAGTTGAAAACATGGAACCAACATCTGGCCACACTCATATTATGTCAACACATGGCCAAGAGAAGCAATCAGGTCTACAACCATGCGCAGAGATTGAAGGAGGAAACCAAAAGTTTTTACTTCCTCTATTCCTTCCATGCTCTCAGTCAATTGGATGTTATCCTGTTAGGTGCTGTCTCTTGAAGGTTTCACCACATTCCAAAACCATTACGCTGAGGACCAAGCTTCTAGAACATGAACCTGTGGGAAACAAGCCATTATCCAAATCACAGGGGTAATATGTACATATCTCTAATCATCATAATTTTGTCAAGATTACTAACTTGCTACTTATGGAAATGATTTGCTCTAGGTCTCATAGTCAGAAGTGGCAATGAGGTCTCCATGGTTTCAAATGCTATGTACTGGGCAGACTTCCTTATCACCTCCTGGATTGTGATCTTTCAGAAGATGGGATGGAATTTTATTGACTTTTTTTATCTTTCATTTCACTAGTGAGTTAGTTTGCTCAAAGTCATATTGAATATTTTGTTGAATTGAGGTAAAGGAGAAGTAAAGAAGAAGTAAAAGACTTAAATCCCACTACCAAAAGTAAATAGCCAAGGACCAGAGACAGACTTGATATGAATCAAATTTGTTAATATGCACTTTTATTCTTAACATGGGTGGTAAAACACCAAGCACAATTGAAAAAATGACACAAGTATAAACAATTTATAACAAAGGAGTGAATTTAACAGACAGGACAGCAGCAAAATAGATTATGAAATACTTTACACAATCCCTTTTAATGAATTATTATCTGAAACATGAAAACACTTAGGATTTCTCTGAGAAATGTACAAATATCCTGAATATTTGTTTGACATTTTCTTTACTGATCCTGTCTTTCCTTAGGGCTGCATATGTTGTTGACCAACGGCCTTGGGAGAGAAGATTGCAGCTGAGTCCAACTCTCTAGAAATCCTTCAGACTGTTTCTATTTTTGTGGAGTAATTTTCCATTAACAATAAATCCCTAAGATTTACTCAACCTGTACATAAGTTGGCTAGAGTTCAAATTTCTCATTCTAAAGGATCTGATTTTTGGTTGCTGGTATTGAAAATTAATGTAGCAAAAACCTCTCAAAAAAAAAAAAGAAAATTCATAAATAAGGCTTTGTACTTACAGTAGGTACATCTTTGCTCCATTAGAGACAGAATATTAAGGCTTTGAATGGGGTATTTTCTTGTCATCATTTTGTTACCACTCTGCACTCTATAAGAAGGTACTATTCTGAGCTCCTTACATTTATAAACTTATTTAATTCTCACATAACCCTTTCAGATAGGTACTATTATCCCCATTTTACAGAGAATAAAAATGAGGGCCAGAGTGGTTAGGTAACTTGTCTAAGATCACAGAGCTAGTGGTAGAGCTGGGATTTGGACCTGGCCAGTCTTGTTCCAGAGTTCATGGTTCTTTATTTCTATTTTAAATTATTTTAAAAATTAAGTTTATTATTTTATCTTTTCCACGATCAAGAGAGACAGAGCAATAACACCCCAAATAGGATCTTAAAACCATGATACATCTGCAACCCCTGCCAGTCTAGAACATGGGTATATTCATGGGTACATGCCTAGCACACTCAGGGAGGTCTCCAGAAGTGAACCCAGAACCTTTCCATGTGGCTCAGCCTCCCAGAGTGTTTTATTTTACTGTAATACCTCCATCTAGCCCCAGTTTCATGGTCTTTCCTACCGTAAGACAAGCATTACACATAAATATAGCACCACAAACATACGCACATTGCTGATTAACGAAGCACAAGTTTATATAATTAAGCATTGGAGATTTGTTTTAATTCTGGTTTGGACTCAGTTAAGATTTTTTTTTTATATATAAAATCAATCCAAATGTTTAAAAATAGGTGACTGAATTGAAAAAATGTGGAATATGTACTCTATGGAATACTACTCAGCCATAAAAAACAATGAGACCCTGACATTTGATACAAAGTGGATGCGTATCCTTAATGGTAAGCAAAGTAAGCCAGACTATGACGTAGACTTAATGGTAAGCAAAGTAAGCCAGACTATGAAAGACAGACTTCATATGTCTGCACTCAATATATACTGAATGTCTATACCGTTCAGAAACTGAACATTTGAAAGGTATAGTAGCAGAGAGGGTAACCGTAGACACTAGAGATAGTAAGGATAGGGGTAATAGGGGTGAATAGTGGAAGGAGGGAGGGGGACAAGGGAAGGGAAAAATACATTTAATTGACAAAAAGATGAAAAGCTATTTGCTGATGATAGTGTACGATGTCTTTGTCTTGACTGATATGCATGGTATTTGAGCTGGAAAAAGCAATGTTGTACACTGTAAAGATATATGTGATTAGAAGTAAATTAAAATAAAACACTTGAAAAAAGATCTTTTTTAATTGCCATAAAAATGCATGACTCAGGAGCAGTTGGTGGTCAATTCCACATCTATGATTATCTGGGGTTTGTGGCCCCATTTTCCAGGCTCTTCTCCCTGTTGGATAAGATCTTGCAATATTTCTTCTATAGAATCCAAGTGAGCAGGTGGCCCTGGTGGAGAGTGGATGATTGGATGAGGCTTCCCAGCAGCTGGGCTCTGAGGAGAGACCCTTGAATGCCTTACTGTGACTTCCCCATGACAAGATCTCGGCCACATCTACTATCTAGTGTGACTCCTTACTCAGCCAGTGCCAGACACAGTCACGGTTCTTGAGCACCCAGACTCACTGCAATGAGGGCTGCTCTGCTCTGTATGGCTTCTCCTTGCTTCTTTTGTGAGAGAATTTTCCTGACTCTCTAGAATTTGGGAATCAGAAGATTGATCATTACAATTTTAATTTTGAATATTGTAGTCCTGCTGGGCAGCAGTAGACAGGCTCTTTCTTGGGAGTCCAATGGTAGTAGATTGTCAGAGACACTGACACGGGGCATTTAAGGGACAAAGAGGTGACTGTGGGGTCGAGGGGAGCTGGCATGGATTTTCCGAAGTGTGCTTCCCATCACTGTAGACCCTTGGCTGCATTCCAGGGAATGTGTCCAGGTGGGTTAAGTACAGGTCCTGACCAGGATATGTGTTTAGTGCACTCAAGGACATCAGCCCCTAAATACCTCTGCAGTCCCCAGGTTGCCTCTGAATATTTGGGTCATCTCTGCAGACCCGGGTCACCAGCTCCTGGGCCTCTGGTGGTGATCCACAGATAGTTGTAGTGCAGTTTCTATTTGTCAAATGAACTCCCCAACCTTCCTCACTCTGCTGACTGCAAAAGGGAGCCAGGAAATATCATGTATTACTTCCTTAATCTTATTTGTTACACTTTATTTCGATATACTTTGCCTTAAAATTTGGTTGCTCCAGTGTAAAAATGTGCTGGGGATTTTTATTATTTTCAAGGATTCTTGCAGGAGGAAAAGTTAGAAACAAATTGGAATTTTTGTCTGTCTTTTCTCTCCCTCTTCTTTCTTCCTCCCTATCTCCCTTTCTTTCTTGTTTTTGCTGCAAAGAACATCCTTGTTCATATGTTTTCCCCTCCATATCTTTTGCTTTCTCTTCAGATAAATTCCTCAAAGTAGATTACCTGTGAAAAGTGGATGTGCCTTTATATATCTGACAATTTGCCTTTTAAAGATGATACCTCAACTTTACCTGCACATAGCCTGTCTGCTTCCCATGCTGCAATCAAATTGGCACAGTTTGGCAAGGTGAGAGCCTGCTCAGGGCTCAGGCAAACTTAGGGGACTTGGGTAGTGCAGTGGAGCAATGATAGGGGTGGCAGAAGATACGTTGGGATTTTCGGGAGTGAGATTCACCAGCAAAGGGTCTTGGAGTCATTTTAAGAACTGTCTTTTTTTTTTCCCCAGGGTCTAGAAGAATTTTCTGGGGGATAAGCGACTTTGAGTAGGAAAGTGGTATTATCAGGACTATGATTTAAAACATATTTTAAATTCAATCAGGATTATGATTTATACACATATTTTAAATTCAACTGATGGTATGTATATCAACACTGTACACTAGAACCTAGGACTAATGTTCCTGGGGTAAAGGACAAACCCAACTACAGTGGTTTTTGCTGAGAAGGAGGACGAGAGCTGAGGATAGATGCCATAGACATCCTCTTGCCAAGGCCCAGGTGGCATCTGTCTGAGGCTCCACAGCACTCCTGACTTGCAGCGTGTGGAGGAGCAAGGCCCCAGGGAGATGTCACAGTGAGGAATATTCTTCTGTCTTAAACTCAGATCTCTTGAGGGGTCCATCCTACAAATACTCCAGTGTACTGGCCTGAAGTCAACAGGGCTCTCTCTGGTCACTCACTTACCTATTCTTTGTGCACTGTGATCTCTCCTAAAAGTTGATTTCTTCTTCCAGAAATTTTTGTACTTGATAAGGAAGAGAAAAGACGGGAGCTCATCAAAATACCCCAGTCTCAGTGTCATTTCAGGCTAGTAGCACCAATGATAAGGACAATTTTTGGGACATGGGCTTGACTTGTGTAGTGCATTGTGGGTTACCTTGTTCCTGAGACCCTGAAAACAACGTTTGAAGATTTAGTTGAAATCAATGAGCAGGGGGTGGCATTTTTCTTATAAGTATAAAAATATTACAAAATAATATCTCTATGGGTCAAGAGATGGCATGGAGGTTAAGGCACTGGAGCCTTCATGGCCAGCTCCATGGTTTGAGTCCTGGACCTGGCATTCTGGAAAACATGATGCGTGTGTGTGCATGCATGCCCAAAATCCTGAGAGGAGAAGAAAATGGAAGACAAGGCATTGCAGCAACATGGCCATCCTCCTGGGGGAAGACTTTTCACTTTTCCTCTATCTCTCTGTTTTTTTTTTTTTTTTTTTTTCCTGACAAGCACACACACCCTACAGCAGAAATCTTAAAATAAAAATTGAACTTTTGGTAAAATTTCTATAGTAATGTAAGTTGTGGTTGTCTTTTTGTGATCCATTTAAGAATAGGACTATTTTTTTTGTCTCCTGCCACATAGGGATTTGTTTACTTTAAAAATTATGATTTTTTTTTTGGCTTTCAGAAAAAAGAAGGAAAAATTTTCATCTCTGTTCACCATTTTCCTTTTCTCTGAATGGCTTTAGAAGAATTATCCCTTACTTTTAATTTTTGTCTGTCTGTTCAGTTTTGCTTTTTAAAGTTCTCAGGACACTACCCTTCTCTAGTTACTATTAAATTCCCATGTATTTCATATCATACTAGATTTTGTGCTAGCCCTTTATTTTCCTATCATTTTACTTTTTTGTGCCTAGTTTACAAATGTGATTTAGCAAAAATTTCCTTCTTTATTTTATTCTTTCTTTTTTATTTCGCTTTCCTTCTTTCTTTCATGAAAGAGAGAGACAGAGTGTGTGTGTGTGAGAGAGAGATAGAGAAGAGAGAGAGTCAAGTCCTCTCAACAGAGCCTCATACTATAATACTATAATTTCCTACCCCTTAATGTTTCCTAGCCATCCAGGATTATGTTCACATGTCTGGAGTGTTTAAGATGACCTAGGAACCAAATCCTGACCTTCCATATGGCTCCCAGCATTACAGAACATTGTGTTATTGCTGTGCCACTGTGATTGGGCCTCCTTTTCCTTATTTTAGAGTTCATCATCAGAAAGCTTCTTTTGAAACTTTTCTAATATATCTTCAGAGATTCAGAGAGTATTTTCTTATCCAAATGTGTACCTCAGTAACTTAGCAGTTTGTTCTGACAGCTTGTACTGAGTACCTGCTAGTGTATAATGAAGAAGGGTGCTAGATGCCAAGGACAAAGCTGATGTGAGGACACAGTATTGGTTTCCTCCTTGACACAGTCACAAGGCACCATTCTGGAAGCAGAGAGAAGCCATAACCAGACAATGAATCTGCTGGTACCTCGTTCATGCACTTCTCAGACTCTAGAACAATAAGAATTAGATTTATTTTCTTTATAAATTACCCACTCTCAGATATTTTCTTATAGTAGCACAAAATGGACTAAAGATCCCCTCTCTCCACCAATGCACCCAAGAAACATCATCTCCTTCAATCATGTGCTCTGGCCTCACCCTTTCTCTCTGTAGCATGTGAGCTGGTGACTGGCACATACTAGATACTAATTTAATATTACTGACAACACTCCTGGTCCCAAAGAAGCCTTGGAGATCTAATAACACAAATAGCTCTGGATAGTCTCTATTATATTTCTGTGCTCAAAGCTATGTTTTACCAAAGGAGTAAAATCTCCATGTATCCAGAAGTATTTCTTCAGCACTTTCATGAAGAAATATGAATGCTTAGTTGAAAACATTTTGACATGGATATACCAACCCACTCTTCCCATATCTCTAAATACTATCCTTATGCCAAAGTGTAGTTTGAGTCAGGTTCTTTATTCCATGTAGGACTACATTCTAAAACAACAGCAACAACAAATTTACTAATTTCTGATTTTCAACTTTTCACCATTTCTGTTTGCACTGTCCAATTATGTCTTACTAAAAAATTATTAGCACTGTAGCATATAAGAAAAAACAAGATCAATGAGCGTTGAGGTGGTGAAAGAATTAATGACAAAGTGGGTAAGCTTGAAAGATGAATTCGAATACATAGAGAGATGACATGAAAAAATTCCACACATGAGGAACAAATTGAATGAGGACACTACACTCTCAACAGGCAAGATAGTAGATTAGATAATATGTGCAACATCATGTGGCAGAGTAAAAGGTCTAACATCTGGAGTCAAATGCTTTGTCCTCACTTCTGATGATATCATCAGCTGCCAGTCCTGCTTCTTATCCTGTTCCTACTGAGACTAGTAGCATTCTCATTTGCTTGGTTCTGAGTAGTCTTTTCCTATCATCCCTTAGTGAAGAGATAACCTCAAAGCTCCAGTTACACAATACAAGTTCTCCATGACCTTGGGCACAGTAACTTTTTGTGAGCAATAGCAATCAAAATTCTTGTAAAGATGTGCTATTTGTATGCTGGAGGGAGTGATGCTCACTTCCTTTCGGCCAAAGCATTAATGAGTAAACTTGGAGTTGTTAGTAATAATCTTGCCCATCTTTTCAGCACATCTATTTGACAATCAGATCAATAGACAAGGGGCTGAGAGATGGAGTGAGAATAACATAAATACTGATACACAAATAGACTCTGCCCTCCCTTTTAAACTGGTTTGAGTTTTGTGTTTCTGTCACAGATAACTTAAATAGTTCTGGGTAATACACAAAGCTCCATCTGATGAGCTTTGACATTTTAAATAACATTTCTGATGCTGGGTTGCATTAAAGAGCAAATAGAATTAACCTATATGAAATCAGTTTTGCAAATGGCAAATGTTAATAGTTTTTATTACTTAAAAAGTCATTATGATGGATAATTGTTATTAATTGACAACCTTACCTCTGTTTATAGGAAGAGTAGAAAAGTCAGTGGTAAACATGTTGGAAAGACAGAATTATTAGGTTGTCGAGAAAGTCATGATGTATTTGTCTATGATTTTCTATGCCAAAATGTGTCATGACTTTCCTGACAGCCTAGTAGATTACTGAGGAACAAGTGATTGTGCGGAGAAAGTACAGTATTCGAAAGTCTTTAAAAAGGTTATTCAGCTGACCCAAGTACTCAGAATTTAATTGAAGGAGGATATGAAATCTAGGGGACTACTTGTAAGGCTATGCAATAAAGACCACCACAAGGTGGTGGGAATGGGGAGGAGAATGAAAACATGTGAGATGTTCACAGAAAACATTGTGAAAATTGGACATAGCAATAGCTTACTTTGTCAGCTGTCTGTTGCTGCATAACAAATACTTCACACCAAGTTTAGTGGCATTACACAATGAACATTTATTATCTCATAGAGCTTCTGATAGCCAGGGATCTGCAAGCGAGGTGTTCTGGCTCAGAGTCACTGATAAAGTTGCAGACAAGCTTCGGGGTAGGGCTGTGTTATCTGAAGGCCTGGCTGGGGCTTAAAGGTCCTCTTTCAAGTTCACTGATGGGCCATGGGTAAGAGACCTCAGTTCCCTAGCATGTAAATATCACTATGGGATCTCCAAAGTGAGTGATGAGGGTCAGAGGGGGAAAAATAGAAGAAACATATGAATAAAAATGCCCAGAAAGGAAGGAAGTCTGCTCCAGTCTAATATTGAGAACAACACACCATTACTTCTGTTGCATGCTCATGGTAGGGGGTATTTCAGGGGAGAAAGAGGACCAAGGGGCTGTCTTGGATGCTGTCCACCTCACTCATGAGGCTTTCAATTGAAGATGGTAGAGCAAAAGACAAAGTCCATGGTTGAAAAAGCTTGAATAGAGATGGATTTATGATAAAATAATGAATCTGGATGATGAGTTTTGGGCAACTCAGATGAGGGACTTGGCAAAGTAGACTATTTGATGTTGGATCTGTGAGACAAAGTGGATGTGGAAATTTTTTTCCCAGGTAATATTGACTAAGCATCCATTGTAGATGGTACCCATGGTCTTACTTGGTTTTCTGTATCAGAATAAGAACACAGGAGCACAAACCAAAGAAGACATGCATTAATATAAACAAAATGAAAACATTCTCAAAAAAAGAGAACATATAAACATGCTTGAGATAATATGATTCATTAAATTCATTTGCTTTTACAAATGTCCTGATTGAAAAAAATAGATAAAGAATTAAGAGGATGCACATTTCATCCCTCTTTCTATTTAGGTGTTTAAAGGAGTTCATTTTGATATTCCTATGAACCCACATAATCAGTTCAAATAGGTAAGTTAGCATAGCTTTGATGAAGATATATATTATATACTTTTCTAATACAAGCACTATTCTTCTGTATTTAGAAATTTCCTTCTCGGGACCAGCAGTTAGCGTAATGGCTATGTCGCTGGACTCCCACGTAGTCGACCGTGGTTCGCGTCCCGGACCTGGTGGCTTAAAACTCACGCTGGGCACATGTGCGTGCATGCCCAAGATCCCGAGAGGAGAATGGATTGTGGCGTGGCCATCCCACCTGGGGGGTGATTTCTCGCTTTCTGTCTCTGTCTCTCTCTGTCTGGAGAGCGCATGCACCCTATAGCAAAAAAAAAAAATACTCTCAAAAAAAATGAAAAAAAAAGAAATTTCCTTCTCTCCTTCTTCCCTTCCTGTTTTCCTTTAAAAATTTTCTTTCTTTTCCTTCCTTCCTTTCTCTCTTTCTTTCTTTTTCTTCCTTCCTTTCTTTCTTTTCTTTCTTTCTCCTTTCTCTCTCTCTCTTTTTCTTTCTTTCTTTCTTTCTTTCTTTCTTTCTTTCTTTTTCTTTCTCTCTTTCTTTTTAGAAAAGCATTCTGCCTATTCACATGTATATTTGAAAACATACATTAGTATATGGCACTAGAGGTAAAATGTTTTGTAAATGATGAGCCAATTCAATTGTGAAGGATAAATTCAACACAAGAAACTTCATCTCCTTTATGTTTCAATTAATGTCAGAATCAGTTCATTTCAAACTAGTGAATGCAAGTAAAAAATATGACCTGAAAAGGGGTAAAAATGTAATGAAGTTCAGGGATAAATACGATTCTCAATTGATCACCTATATTTTTATGTATCATTTCAGATAGTTACTTTTCTGTTGCTTAATGCATATTAACTTTTTTTTAGTCTTATTTATTCTAACAAAGTTAAATTCTTTTTTTGTTCCTATATACTTTAGACACAAGAATATTAATTTTCATTGTTTTGCAGAAGTGTAAGGAGTTAGTTTCTTTTTCTTGAACTGAAAACTCCTGCTCCCTCATTTTTGTAGCCTGGAATAATCAGGCAGCCCACAGTAAATGGAGTCCATGCTTCAAATGAGGTCTCATACAGAGCAGAAATGATTTTCACTGGCTAATTTGAGATACCTCCATTTATGCTTGACGGGAAGGCATTTTATCCTGTCTATTCAAGATTCTTTTTTTAACAGCATATCAACTTTGAGAAATTTGTCCTTTATCCAGCATTTCTTTAATCCATTTTAAAGATGTGCATTTTTCCTAAGAAATTTTGCATTTGTGACATATACATTTATACAGACAGATAAAAGATTAACTTGTATACAAAATATATACCGAATCCACCAACATACTCACCTGTGTTCTATGAATTCCTTTCAAATTAGATGCTATATGAAAGAGTTCATACTTTAAGAATGCAAAATGCATGAGGATATATTTCAGTCAGAGAGCTCTCAGGGCTAAAAGAGAAGACAGTGTCCAGGAAAGCCAGGCACAGCTGGAGATTTATGCTGGTAAATACCAATTCAGATCCTAAACTGCTGACAATTGCTTCCCTGAGCATGCTGGCAGGCCTTCCAAATTGACTTTGCACATCTACATGTGTAATTAATCCATTGTTCAGTGCCATGGAAATGCATGTCAATGATATTTTTTTTCTTTTTTTCCCTTTCTTCCTTCCTTCCTTCCTTCCTTCCTTCCTTCCTTTCCTTCCTTCCTTCCTTCCTTCCTTCCTTCCTTCCTTCCTTCCTTCCTTCCTTCTTTCTTTCTTTCTTTCTTTCTTTCTTTCTTTCTTTCTTTCTTTCTTTCTTTCTTTCTTTCTTTCTTTCTTTCTTTCTTTCCTTTTTTGGTGGCAAACAGTTTCATTGAGTGGACAGGTGGGAGTATATTTAAAAGTTTCTCCAACATAATTTTCTCCAACATAATTGCTTTAGGCTAATCCCAATTTAAAGCCACTTGGAAAATGCATCAGGATTGTGAATTAAGTTTAATTCCGTGCTTCCAACAGAAGACTCAATGGCCTGGCTTAGGTGTTGGGCTTATCTGCGAGCATTCTCATCTGTCCTAAAACCACATGACACACTAAAGTGACTCCTCTAAACAAAAAGCAACGTTAATAGCCAACTGGAAGAAGATTTTGAAGTCAAATTTGCATGTGATTATTTAGTCATCACCTCCATCTCCCTGTTCAGAGGCTGGGAGAATGTGTCACTGGTTCATTTTATGTCCTTATTTTTAATTAATTTTTATTGTACCTTCATCTCGGGGCTTCAGGTGTTGTAGAAACAGTTCTAATCTTGCAAATGATTTTAATTTGATTGAAATTTTAGTGTTAATTCAGGTGTAATGAACAGTTCTAATTTAGAACATCATTTATTATTTATTTCAGCAAAACTGTATTAAAGACCTAATCATTAATGTTTCTTTAACTGTACTTGTGGAATCCTGGGAAACAGAACCATCCAAAATCATATTTCTTTTTCTTTCTTTTCTTTTCTTTCTTTCTTTCTTTGTTTTTTTAATGAGCATGCTTTATTTTTCTAATCAAAACAACAAGTGCCAAGATCATAGTTTGTAAAGTATATTTCACAGAGCTAGGTGCTAAGTAGTTTCTTAGAACATCTTTTAGTTCATTTAAAAGTTTGATGGATGTCTAAGGAACAATTTTGCTCTCAGCAGTAGTATTCTCAGAAATCCATGATGGAGTTGCATTTAGAGCATATGAATTTAAGATAGTCCAGAGAGGAAATGTTTTCCCTTGATTTAATGTGTCTCAATGTGAATCCTAGGGTGGCTGATTCAAATTTGTGATAAATGCCAAGCTGGTGATTGAGTGGAATTTCTGATCTGCCTCCTCAGCGAAGTCTGCAAGGCCAAGGGCTTTTAAACATACCCAGTGCTCGTCAGCTCAGATCAGAGGTGAATTTGACAGCGCTGCTTTTCCTGCCTTTGTTCTCCTCTTGAAGTCTATATATTTAAAAATGTTCTCAGCCCATACTCTTCCTTCTCCCTCTCAAGAAATGGATGCTCTTTTGTTTTCCTCTCTAATAGGCAAACTCTTTTATATTGTACCCTCAAAGCCTGGACTAATGTTCTTTTATTTTCATAGCCTAGGATGCTTTCATTTAAGGATTTGATTTATGAGAGTTTATTTATCACTTCAATTTGTAAATTCAAAGTTGGAATGGCCATTCTAGTTGAAGTCCATGTGACTGAATTCTGTCACTTGACAGGGGTTAATCCAGAATTTGGTTTAGATTTTCTATTCATGAATTCTGTGATGTACTCCTGGGAAGAGTTGTTGTCTATTGTGTGGGTGAGGGAAGTAGTTGGGGGTCTCATCAATAGATGGAGGAATATGATCCTTCAGGTTAACCCATTTTGTATGATGCTGTTTTCACTGACTTTCTGTTGACCAGGCTATTTTACAGAGTGACAGGGATAGAAGTTAATGGGCAGAAAACAAACTGTAATGAAAATGGTTTTTGTCATATAGTAACAAAAATGAACTTTGTCTGGAGGAGATACAGTTGGTTTTCCTTTCTATGGAAAGTATAACCACACACATTATTTTATTTTTTCTTGGTTTATAGAACATTTGGCATCTTGTACCTATAAACAAGTTCATTCAGTATCCTGACCGCCTATGCATGTTTCTGCTCACCACATTTTCTGTCGAATGAGTCAATATCTTATTGTTTCACTCATTTATTAATGAATTAAATATATTCTGTGATATATATTGACTTAAACTACTTTTTTATTTATTATTTTTATTTGCTATAGGACACGTGTGCTGACGAGAGAGAGAGAGAGAGAGAGAGAGAGAGAGAGAGAGAGAGAGAGAGAAAAGTGAGAGAACAAGAAAGTAAAGCAAGTACCCAGGTTTGGGATTCAAACTTTTCAGCCATGTGGGAGTCCAGCACCTTATTCATGCTGGACTGCTGGCCACCTATACTGACTTAACTTTTACTTGAAAGTCATATTTCTAGCCTTGGAAAATGGGACTATTTAACTCCACAAACTCAAGGCACATGTGTGGTCATATATTCTTTGTTTTTCTATTAATTTCTTGAGCTCCATATACTTCAAAGGCAAGAAGTACAGTATCTCCCTCCAGATCTTTCCTTCCTGTGTTTGTTAGGGTTGTCCAGAAAAACACAGTTGACAGCATAGATAGATACAGATAAACACATATAGAAGATATTTATCAAGAGAAATTGACTCACAAGACTCTGGAGGCTAAGAAGTTCCATGAGCTGTCATCTACATGCTAGAGACCCAGGAGAGCTGGTAGTATAAATCCTAGTGCAAGTGTGAAGGACTAACAGGAAGCTCTGATGTCCAAGGGTAGGAGAAGATGGACGTTCCAGCTTACCTTTCTTCACTCCTTTTCTCTGTTTGGGCCCTCTGTGGATGGGATGATGCCCACTCACATTGGTGAGAATGGATTTTTTTCTTAGTCCACTGATTGATATTTTAATCCCTTCCAGAAACACCTTTACAGATACAGTCATAAATAGTGTTTTACCAGCTCTCTGGGCATTCATTAGTTCAGGCAAGTTGACACAAAATGAACCATTACACCTTCCCCAACCATACAGTGACTCCTCTAAACCCCATGGACTTATACACCAGAAGCCAAGAGTTAATGCTGTTGATTGACACATAGTATCCAGGTAAGGCTTGGTCTAACACAGTAATTGTTGTGCACCTAGGCTGAGTCTCTCAGGTTCTGGACACACATCTCTGTATGAGGTTGCTCTAACTCTATCAAGCCTCACGGCTGGCCTCAGGGCTGATGGTGGGCATGGTTTCTACACCTGCTATCTGTTTTGAAAGGTTCAAATTGATTGGTTCATGATATCATGTCTTGTGCCTCGTTCACTTAGAATTGCATCATCAAGAGATGTGGTAGCCTTTCTTTCTCTCTTTCAAAAGCTATTTTATTCCCCAATTTTAGATAATTGGAGCTATTGTCCTATAGTTGTATTTCTAAGGAGCTACAATGACCCTGCTGATTCCAAGATGATTTTTTCATTGAGGATGAAACATAACAGTGAAGCGATTGCCACTTTGCTCACAAAATAGAAAAAAAATCCATAAATTTAAATTTTGTTGAACACCCCTTATCTGCAGGGCACTCAGGTAACTGGTTTTCTAAGACTGCAAATCTTAGGCTCTGCAGCACCTATACACTATAAAATAGGCAGTCACATTTCAGTAACTTGAGCTTATCCAAAAGTATAGTGTGAGTCTAGGGGTGTCGTTTAACCCAGGATCTGCTATTGGACCTTCAGAGCTTTGTGGGATGGAAATACTGATGGTTTCACTGTGGGGCTCTGCCTGAAAAAAAGAAGACATGCCAGGTAGATCAGAGTGGGAACTTCAATGCATGAACAAGGAAACTGAGGCTCAGAGAATATATTATTCATTCATGTAGGACCTCAGGGACCAAACCAGAGTAAAAATCTCATTTTCTTGACTCTCTTTATCACCTGCTAATGCTGGTCTTCCCCTTGTAAACCTTGACTTCCCACCAACCATGAAACTTGATGATGGATATTGGAAATTAGCTCAAGAATACTACTGTACCCTGGTTTCTCTTAGAGGAACCTCTTACAGGGTGACTTCTGAAACATGGGAATGCAGACAAAATTGTTGCCAAAGATGAAGAGCCCATCTACTGATCCTATCTTAGAAAGAGTGGGCTCTTGTGTTTATTTCTGTGTTTCAGAATTCAGTGACTCACTTTGCTCAGTTATGAGCTTCAGTCTTTAGAGAAATAAATAGAACTTTTAAATCAGGAACTCAAGGTCTAAAAGAGTGTAAATGATCCAGATGGGACTTGAACACAAGATACTTTATGTCTTCTTGGAAGGGCACTGGACTCACATAACATTTAATATTTTTAAAGTTTTTCTTTTTCATTGATGTGTATTCATTTTGCACTCATTACTCAGGCTTTGAATGCCCTATATTGAAGAAAATATTTATTTTCTCAAAAGCCAGGGGAGGGACCAGCAGTTAGCGTAATGGCTATGTCGCTGGACTCCCATGTAGTCGACCGCAGTTCGCGTCCCGGACCCAGTGGCTTAAACTCACGCCGGGCGCGTGTGCGTACATGCCCAAGATCCCGAGAGTAGAATGGAGGAGGAGGGATTGTGGCATGGCCATCCCCCCTGGGGGTGATTTCTCGCTTTCTATCTCTATGTCTCTCTCTGTCTTTCTGGTGAGCACATGCACCCTATAGCAAAAACCTCTTCAAAAGCCAGGGGAAGGACCTGTGTGAATAAGCACTTAAAGATCTTACTGGGTATGGATATTGCTACTTAAAACTAGAACGAATGAAGGGCCAGCAAGCAGCATAGTGGTTAAGGTGCTGGACTTCCATGTGGCGAACTGTGGTTTGAGTCCTGGACCCAAGAGTTTGAAACTAATGCTAGGAGCATGTGTGTGCCTGTCCAAAGTCCTGAGAGGGAAATGGAGAAAGGATTGTAGCATGGCCATATCCTTGAGGAGAGGGGGATGATTTCTCTCTCTCTGTCTCTCTGTCAAGGACACATGCCTTACAGCAAAAATATCTCTGACACAATCACAAAACTAAAACTAATGTTATTGAACTAATATAGAAGAAAAGAAGAATACTAGTTTGAAATTTTGGGACTTTGATTCTTATTTTAGGTATTGTTGAACATCTTAAATAAATTTTGATTATCTAGACTGCAGCTTCCTCATTCATAAATGCATCAATGACTCTTAGGAAAACTAGCTCAGAACCCTCCTTGTTTCTAGTTAGGAGTCATGACTGCTAGCTTTGAGTTTACCTCTGTATGGTCTGTTACTGAGTCTAAGAAACTGTAAAATAAAGATAATTCTTGGCTCTTTAATGCACAGTTTAAAAATGTAAAATCTATCAGAACAAAGTATCGAAAAATAAAAAATCATCTCAAAGCTCTCCAGCACTTAGGAATCATAAGAACTATGCTTATTATGATCTCAGATGATGGTCTCAACACAAGTCTTTCTGCTTGTGAAGTCTCCATGTTCCTGAAATGTATTTTTCTCAATGTGCAGTTTTATCAGAAACTGCCATGTGCAAAAGATAATTATATCACTTCATTTCTGATAGGAAGCTTCAAACATCTCCAGACATTGGTCTTCAATTTTCTAGATGCACAAATAGCAACTGGGTCTCAGTCCTAAAACTGGGGAGACAAACACTGAAGATGACTGCAATCAGAGAATGATGGTCAGAATTGTCATCCAGCACAGCAGTGTGCCTGCCTGGACACACAATAACTATGATGTGATAATAATCATTATTGCAACTAGTCACTTACACACACAGCAGCATTAGGTGAAGTAAATGTGACTCAACCGCAGCTTCTTACTGCTGGCTATGGTGCGACAGCTAGCACAAATACAGCCACTGACCACTTTGGCTCCTTGCACCTGTTCAATTAGAAAACACTTAAACACAGACACTGCAAATTACTACAGGGACAAAATAACACAAGGGAAAATTGAAGACTTGTCTTCCCAAACCCTACATTTAATCAAGAATGTAGTAACCCAGAATGCCAGAGTTTAAAGCAAAGGGAAATGGATAAGGTGTCTATGTTGGAATACTTAGTGATTCAATTTCACTTCCAGGCAAAATGGTGCCTGTAAGCTGCCCACCTCTGTGACCTATAGAACAGCCTCATTATAATTCAGTGGTGCCTCCTCAATTTCCAACTAAACAATTGAATGAATTATTTGGTTTAATGCATTTTGAAGCTGTATAGACTCATGCTTCTTTATTCCTGTGGTTTTCCCAGAAAAGCCTAGGACTTCCTGTTTTATTTATTTGTAAATTTTTAAATAGTGAAAATATTATATTATAACATGCTTTTCCAAACCAAATATTAAAATTAATATTTAATTTAGAACATGTTCTGCAAATTCTACTTGCATACTTTTGAATATCTAAACTACATGTTAAACAGCAGAATACATTCTACTCACATTTCAGATCTTTAAACACTAACAATCTATTAGTATACTATTACTACAGGACAAATTTGGATAGAGGTCTTAGATATATTTTTTTCTTTTTTTGGAGAGGTTTTTGCTATAGGGCACGTGCACTCGCCAGACAGAGAGAGACAGAGAGACAGAAAGCAAGAAATCACCCCCCAGGGGGGATGGTCACACCGCAGTCCCTTCTCCTCCATTCTCCTCTTGGGATCTTGGGCATGCACGCACACACGCCCGGCGTGAGTTTTAAGCCACCGGGTCCAGGACGCGAACCACGGTCGACTACGTGGGAGTCCAACAACATAGCCCTTACGCTAACTGCTGGTTCCCTTAGATAATTTTTTTTTAAAAATATTTTTTATATGTTTATTTATTTATAGTCATTCACTGTACATCAATATAGTATACAAAATGAGATTTTCCATCCAGTATACATTGTATATTGGCTCAATCAAAAATATTATCGTACATGTTATCATCAACAAATAATTCTCTATTTCTTGTTTCTTATATATTTTGCTTCCTCCCTCCCCCCCTTGGTTCTCTATCTCTTACCCTCTGCAACACCCCTCTTTCTCCCACACCATCTCTGGTATGTACAGTTGTTTTCCTTTCCTTTTTTTCCCCCACATTTTATTGATTCACTAAAGATCTCAATTAATTTAAAGACTTTTGATAGCAAGCACAGTGGATATATCTATATCTATGAATGTACATCTGACTTTAGATGCAAACCTCAGTGAGTAAAGTGAACATAATATAAAGTAGCACCTCATTGGGGAAATGTAGCTTTCTGTAGTCATTAAATAGGTATTAATAGGTATTTTTAAATGCATTTTTTTAATTTCAAAAAATGTTTTAGTTTTAACAGCTCAAAATAAAAAATATTAAGAGAAATTTGTTTAAAGCTTAAAGTCAGGAGAAAGGTTAGGATTCAATTCAAATAGTAGGTAGATGAAACTATCAACAGTTTAAGTCAAGACAAAAATCCTTAAATATGGAAATCAAAGCATTGAAGAAAATCAAGAATATTTTAGTCTAAATTAATATATATATATTTCACTATTTCAGACTCACATACTTAATCTCTCTTCTATTAAATTTTCAGTGCTACTATGGTCTGATCTTTCCATTCAAACTTTGGAAGTTAACATTCAAACTACCATTAGACTGTCCATTCTCTTGGTTGTTTTTTATGTTCTATTTCTGAATGTCTGACTAGTTTTCTGGTATAATACTCCCTTCAGCACTTCTTGGAGAGCTGGTCTGGTGGTAAATTCTTTCAGGTTTTGTTTATCTGAGAATGTTTTTGTCTTTTTTTCCCATATGAAAGATAATCTTGCTGGGTATAGTATTATTGGTTGAAATTGTTTTACACTTAATACTTTAAATATTTTTTCCTATTCTTTCCTTGCTTGCATTGTTCTGATGAGAGTTCTGACGTTAGCCTTATGGGATATCCTTTGAAAGTAACTTTATGTTTCTCTCTTGCCAATTTTAGTATCTTGTCTGTCTGTGGTTTTGGTCAATCTGGCTATGATCTGACTTGGAGAAGATCTTCTTAGGTCTATTCTATGTGGGGTTCTTTATATTTCTTGGGTCTGGATATTTGAGTGTTACTCCAGGTTTGGTTTTCTTCCAGGATTTCATGGAATATATTATCAATGCCCTTAATAGTTTCTTCACCTTATGAGATGCCAATGATCCAGATGTTTGGGCGTTTAATGGTATCTAGTATTACATGGATGTTATTCTCAATTTTGAGGGCTATTTTCTAAGTCTCTTTGGTGAATTTTTCTAGGTCAGAGGTTCTTCTATATCTGAGATTTGATCTTCTGCATGATCTAATCTGCTTTTGATATTTTCAAGGGAAGTTTTGATTTCCTGTATTACAGCCTTTATCTCTAACAATTCAGTTTGATTTTTTTAATGATGTTTATCTCCTCTTTCAGATTATGCAAGAACTTCCTCACTTCCTGGAACTTGGTGTCTCTTTTCTACTGCATCTTCTGGAGTTCATTGTCTCTATTCTCTTGCAGCTCTGTTAGCTTTGTCGCTATGAATATTTTACATTCTTTATCTGACATTTTCATTAATTCCCTTGTATACTTTGTGGAGGAATTATCCTTTTCCATTAGAGGTGAGATATTTTCTTGGTTTTTCATATTTCTTGTGCTTCTGCGGTAGTTTCTGATCATCTGATGGATTATATATTTTTTTTCTTTTTTCTTTTTTTTAGAGAATCTGAGCAATTAGAGGAATGCAGAAGGAGGTGACATGCAGTCTTTAAACAGTGCCATTGTTTTCTCTTTGTGCAACTAATTCAATGAAAGTTGAAGATTAATCTGACCCTGAAATACTCCAATATTTGGCTACTGAGCACCTAGATCTATCTAGAAAATCAGATAGATGGAGGCTGAGCAAAAAAGTGAGAAAGGTAAAAAGAAAAGGAAAAGGAATAGGAAAAAAAAAGAAGAGAAAAAAACAGTAAGAAAAAGAGAAGAAAAAATTTTAACAAAAAATGAAAACCACACGGTGCACTTGAAACTTAGTTGCTGATTGGCTTATCAGAAGGGAAAGGTAAGAATTAGAAAGACAAAAGAGCAGCAGAGAGCTAAGTTTAAAAATTAAAAAAAAAATTAAAAAAATATATATAGAGAGAGATGGAAAAAGACAGAATTAGTAGGGTGCTCTAACCTGGCTCCTGGCTAGACTGTGGAGCAGGAGGTGACGTCTGGGCAGAGGGTCTTTGGTGGTAGAAATCCCTGAATGGGCCCCCTGGGAACTCAAATACAGATGGCTGCTGACTGGCTTATTCTCTCTCCTGGCTAGACTGCGGAGCAGGAAGGTGATGTCTGGGCAGAGGGTCTTTGGTGGTCGAAATCTGAGGTCTTAGATCGCTTTTAAGGTCACTTGAGGAGCACCAATCATTAACAATTATTTTTGCATTTTATTTACAAACACTGATACAATTTGTATATTAAAACATTATTTAAAAATGAATGTGTATTAATGTATTTTTAACTGATAGAGTAGGCTTTATTCCAATCTGTTAGCCTATTTTCACAATATCTAAATCTACTTTTCACGATCTATTCTATAATTACTACCAGATACTTTTTCAAATTATGAAAATTATTTTTTTAATGACAAGAATAATGAAATTCTAGCCCACACATCTTATAAATATCTTACATCTAACACACACAGCTTTATAGTTTGTATGGTAGTCATGTAAAAAAAAAAGTTACTAAATCTCAAAAACATTTAAATATCTATTTATATACAGTGTCTTCTAATTAATTTTTTAAATAAAGTAATCTATAAACATCTTCACATTTAGTTCATGCTTGGTCATTTGCTGTGGTCATTGTGGAAGTGGTAGATATGACTTTATAACCATAGGGCATGTGTACTCACTGGAGAGAGAGAGAGAAAGTGAGAAATCAATCCCCAGAGGGGATGACTGTTCCGCAATCCTTTCTCTTCCATTCTCCTCTGGGGATTTTGGGCATGTATGCACATGTTCTTGGTGTGTTTTCTAAGCCACCAGGTCTGAGACATGAACTGTGGAGTTAGCCATATGGAATCCAGGACCATAACCACCATGCAACCTGCTGGCTCTCCACTTTACTTTTATAAGAACTCTGGGTTAAAACATAGTATCAATGGGTAGATATGATGTATAGCAAATCCATATGATGGACCAGGATAGTGTACCGTTCAAAGCATAGCCTTTGGTAAGACTTGTGGTTCTTCCATTTGCTGGCTTGGTGACTTTAAAGACACCCTACAGACCACACAGATGATAGATGCAGATCTTCGTGTGGCGTAAGACAGACTTGCCTTCATTAGTCTTGGAAAGTTGCACCATCATCTAAGCCTCGTGTGTCCTTCTAGGAAGTAGGACAATGATTATACCTCACACTGTGGTATGACAATGTGTAATATGCTTCTCAAACACTTAGCCTATTGGCTGTGCCATTGTTGAGTATACAGTAATTGTTTTAAGTGACACCTTTTGCATTAAGGCTCTGGTCTGGTAGCTTCCACAAACACACTAAGGTTCTATGAAGGAATTTTTTCCAACCACGTGTTTGAGAGCCAGGGTGCATTCTACAAGCTGGGTTATTACATAAATGTGATTCAGTTCTTTAGGAGATCAGATGATCACATAGCTTGAAAGAAACTAGCAAGATTTTGTGGACATGTTTGCTTCCTTCATCCAGCAGAATTTCTACATTGTGCAAAGAGAACAGTAATAGCAACATGCTAATAGGAAACTTTACAGAAACCTCAGACTCTTAGATCTAAATTCTTGAGTCACTTCGGTTAAAGAAGTAAAGAAGGAGTCAGCAGTGGGCATAGTGGGTTAGGGCGTTGGACTCCCATGTGGCCAGCCATGGCTCAAGTCCTAGACCCAGTGGCTTGAAACTCATGCTGGGCATGCACGTATGCATGCCCAAAATTCTGAGAAGAGAATGGAGAAGGGATTGTGCTGTGGCCATCCCCCCTGGGTGGTGATTTTTCGCTTTTTTGTCTCTCTGTCTCTCTGCTGAGTGCACACACGATAGCAAAAATCTCTCTCTCTCAAAAAAAAAAAAAAAAAAGGAAAATAAGATCAGCTACACATGGTTAGCTTAAGAGTAAAGGTGATTAGTGTGAATCTGAGAAACTTTTAAGTTTGGGAAGCCACTTGAGATGCTGTAATTTTGACCCACGCTGCGTCTTGACTTTTAATGTCTCACAGTTTCTTCGTGAACAAACAAATCAGCAAAGTCTTGGTAATTAAAAGTTGTTAATGTCTCCTTTCCTTTTCCTCATAAATTAAAATGATTTGACATAGGAAGAGAGACGACAGAATTTAGTTGTTTTTGGTAATTGCAGTGTCAAATTGATAATTTGCTCAATTTTCTTGCAAAATTGCCTAATTGAGAACAACTGAGCAGATGGTTCTTTGTTTTGCCGCATTCACTCACTAACCCTGTCGCCAGCCCCAGGCTCACTTCCCAGTTCCAAAACAGCACTGTGTTAGGACAGGCTGATGCAGAATCCTCCCCAACACAAGCCTGCTTTGAAAATATCCTGAGGTGATGCCCACTACTTCCAGGAGAGGGTGCTCAGCACATACTCAAGGGCCAAACTCTCAGCGTATTTGTCAGGCGGGTGGTCATAAAACCTTGGCAGAGATCATTTTTAGCTTCAGGCTTCTAAATTGTTTTTCTTTTATAATTACAAGGTAAAACTCCTTCTTACTTGCAATTTGTCCTTTAATTTTTTTCTCCCTCTTTAAATAAGTTCCTTCTATGTTGTGATGAAAGCGGACGCACAGCTGCTCAGGAGATCCTGTGCTTCGGATCAACAGACTGAAATTATCTTGCAAAGCTGATGATGCAGAAGGTTTCTTATGTGCATAGGGATTTGGTCTTGAGTCACTTCCATGCAGTCAGTGAGAAACACACTCACAGGTGCTCACCTTATGGGGCAGGAGAGTGGCTGACCCTACAGGAGCTGAGCAGGCTATTTTGCTTTTGATTCTCCCAGTTGATCCTGTAGGTGCCTCTTATTGTTGCCATATCTCTATGAGCTTCCTTACGTGGTTGCTTTCCGGCTCATTTCAACTTCTGGGCATCTTATAACTCTACCATGTGAATGCCTGAATCTCCATGGCCAGAGGTAGTTTTGAATTTTGAATTTAACCCTGCATTAGAACTGCCTGCTGATGAGGGCTGAATGGTGGCGGTGATCAAACGCGATGCTGTGCAAGGTTAACCCACACAGAAAAGTTCTGGATTTGTATCAGGAGACCTGCCCGAGTACACAGGGCACACAGGTATCCATGATCCAGGGTTGACTGAAGTTGGGAATGGCTCACGGCTTGAGGACCAACCCTGTCAGAGGTTCTGTTTCTCTGTCTTTGTCTCTCTCAGTTGTGGAATAAATAAATGGATACACCTTACTTTTCCTTAATTGCCTGCTGAGTTTTACTAATACAGATGATCTGGCCTATATGGTAATCACTTTATTTTATTTATTTATTTTTAAGGTTTTAACTAGAGGGCACATGTGCTTATAAGCGAGAGATGGTGAGAGGGAAAGTGAGAAATCACCACCCACGGGAGGTGACCACTTTTCCTCCTGGGATATTGGGCATATGTGCACACATGCCCCACCTGAGTTTCAAGCTGCCAGGTCCAGGACTCAAATTGCAGTCAGTCATGTGGAAGTCCAGTGACTTAGCCACCACATCACCTCTTGGCCCATAGTTCTGTTTTACTGAGCATGTTATGGTGCTTTGGTTTACACAAACACACACATACAAAGACAACTTTATAGGAGGTTCCACATGCAGTTTTGAGAATTGCTATTTTGTGCTGCTACAGAAAAGATTTAAATAGGATCTGATTCTGGGGAACAGCAGTTGGCGTAATGGCTATGTCGCTGGAATCTCATGTAGTCCACTGCAGTTCGAGTCCCAGATCTGGTGGCTTAAACTCACGCTGGGTGCGTGTGCATGCGTGTCCAAGATCCTGAGAGGAGAATGGAGGAGAAGGGATTGTGGCATGGCCATCCCCCCTGCAGGGTGATTTCTCACTTTCTGTCTTTGTCTCTCTCTTTCTGGCGCGCACATGCGCCCTATAGCAAAAACCTCTCAAAAAAAAAACAAAAAAAAAA
>NW_006159510.1:1921387-1932605 GCF_000334495.1 Tupaia belangeri chinensis
AGATCCTGAGAGGAGAATGGAGGAGAAGGGATTGTGGCATGGCCATCCCCCCTGCAGGGTGATTTCTCACTTTCTGTCTTTGTCTCTCTCTTTCTGGCGCGCACATGCGCCCTATAGCAAAAACCTCTCAAAAAAAAAAACAAAAAAAAAAAACCCAGAACAAAATGAAACAAAAACAAACACCAAAAATCTGATTCTGAAATCATCCTGATTATCTGGTTCTCTTGAGTGTACAGAAATTATGCAGAAGTGTAAGGCATCAGGACCTGGTCCTTATGTTTCTCAATGATTTGGAAAATCCCATTATCTTTCTCTGTCTTTAAAGTGGGACTCACTGCCCTACAACCATGAGTTCAGTTTACACTTTTTACGCTGAGGCCCTTCCGTTTCCTACATCCTCAAGCTTGGGGCCCTCCTCTTGCCCTGGGAAAGCATTCAAGTACTCATACACCCCTGAGAAACTTATCTGCGTACCATCTATCTTTCAGAGACATTCTGATGAATCTATAACTCTAATTCCACAGTGTTGGTCCCATAACTCAGCGGGATGATTTCATTGTCAAGCAAGATAAAATCCCCTGAAAAACATGCTCTTTTCCCCTTCTTCAGCTCTACTGGGGCACTTGTTAGATGGGTTATTTTTTTAACATAGCACATAGTAATGGTTTGGATACTGACAGCTAAGGTAAAGCTAGTAAAAATGTCCTGAATAGTTGTCAGAGAATGCCTCATTGAGTTCCTTTTGGGAAATATGGTTTCTACCTAGAATAGGAGTTAAAATGTAATGGGAAAAAATAAGTTGTTGAAATACTTCTTGTTGATGATGGTACCTGGTACTGGGAGGCCATCTCAAGCCTGGTCTCTAGACGGCTTATGATTGAACACAGTCTACACTGTTGCTTGACTTATTTGCATGATTCTCATGCCCTGATGAAGTGTTAACATGTATGTTTCCCAATGTGTACATACTCTCATCACTGTATATACAGTCAGGCTGGGGCGGCAAGATAGGGACAGGAAAGTAGCCCCCTGGTAGGGAGCAAAGGTAAGAGCATCTAAGATGATTGCAGATGAGGAAGATTAGGGATGGGTTAGCACATTCCTTTAACACTTCCTCAGACCCTTGGATAATGTAACGTGTTACACAAATCTTGAAGCAGACAGATTTGCACAATGGAGTTCTTTCGCATTATATCAACTCTAGTCTACAGAAATGAATGGCCCTCTTGCTGGAAAAGCAAAAATATCCTGGATGAAAAGTATTGCGGATGTGCAATCATTTTACATCAGAATTTTAAAAAATATTTTAAAGCTGTTTTTGCTCTTAAAACTTTAAAAAATAACATGAGGTCAGAGTCTTGGTATTATAATTCAAA
This sequence comes from Tupaia belangeri chinensis, assembly GCF_000334495.1. Taxonomy (NCBI): domain Eukaryota; kingdom Metazoa; phylum Chordata; class Mammalia; order Scandentia; family Tupaiidae; genus Tupaia; species Tupaia belangeri. The sequence goes on from NW_006159510.1 coordinate 1,922,764, forward strand.
ATAGAAACAGCGTATTCAGTGACAACTGAAAGAGATTTTGCTTCTCAGAAAGATACTACACTCTGACCTGGAGGCCACATATCCACCCACCACCCGCCAACTTGTTTTTCCAGAGTAATCTCAGAAGGGTGGCCCTGGGTGTGTAGGTGGATTTCACATAAGACATCTTTTTGACTCCCATACTTTATAGGTAAATGCAACTATTTTTTCTTGAAATACAACCCTGCTCTAACTGGTAAGGGAGAGATCTGTACATTTTATTTATTTACTTCTTACTTATTATGATTTATGTTTTACATATAATTGATGTGTATCTTCATGGACTACAGTCTGGCTTTTAAAGGCATGTATACAATGTATGATAGTCAAGTCAATAATATGCACAGATCTATTTTCTTCACTGTTGCCTATTATGTTTTGATGTACAATTTTAATTTATTTTATTTTGCCAGAGGGCATGTGTACTCTTCAGAGAGAGACAGAGAGAGTGGGAGGGAGAGAAAGCACTGTGCAGTGGGGCCCAGTCACGACACAATCCCCTTTCCTCCATTTCTTCCTCTTGTCCGGATTTTGGGCATGTATGTCTGTGCACCCAGAGTGTAATTCAAGCCACGATGCTGGGACTTAAGCCATGGTTAGCCATGTGGGATTTGACTCCCATAATTACCAGGCTACAGGACCATCTCTGTTGTAAACATTTATTAATCAATCTAGTTTGCATATTTTTTGAAATATGTATTAAATTGTTTATATTTTTACTCCGCTGTGATACATCAACCCATAGCCTCTGTATTCTTGGGTCCATTAAGAATTTTCTCACAAACCCTCTACCCACCCTTCCCCACATAGTTCCTTGTTTCTACTGTTGAGATCTGTACATTTGATCACATATTGCATCTCAGAAATTTGGATAATGGCCTCTGTAAAGCATTCTGCACTTCTAAGTATATGCCAAAGAACTATTTACAGCAATAATGTTTGGAATATTTAATTCTATTAATTTTTTCTCCTATCATATTTATTACCAGGTAATATGCTAGAAGCCATTTCTGTATTTGTTGATCTCTAAATTTTCCTTCTGCAGGTTCTCTCCACTGTCACTCTAGAAAGCCTGTCAAAGAATTTTAAACATTTTTCTCCAAATAAGCCTGGGGTGGAACAAATTTTGTAATAGAAATTTAGACTGCTTGATAGAATAAAACTATTTTCATGATACTGAATAGAATCCACTTTCAAGATATCATTTCCACATGGTGAAAGGGAGAATATATGAGAATTTATTTTGAGGAATCTTCCAACAGAGGCACATACCTCTTCCCCAAGGGAGAGACAGCAGAGAGCATTGTTTAAGAAGTGGGCTTGGAAGTCAGACTGGGTAAAAATAACAAACAAACAAACAAACAAAAAAACTTGAACTTGTCAATTACTAGCGTGGTGTCTGGGCAAGTGACTGAACCTTTGTGGGCTCAATTTCCTCTTCTCTGATACAGAAATAATGACAGGAGTTATAATGCAATGTCTTTAACACGCATAGAACAACACTTACAGCGTAGTAACACTTGACATGTGGTTTGATGGTTATTGGTAAACCCAGTTCTATTTTCTCTTATGATTTCACTGAGAATTAGGTCTTCTTGCATGTACATTGTGGCACCAGGTCACTGCAAGGATTGACTCCTAAACCTCTTACACCTTGCGTTGTATAAGCAAGTCTAGCAAATGTAGTCAAGCATCCTTCAAAAAAATATGCTCTTTATCCTGGTGTCTGACTTTAAATGGTTTCCCTAGGATAAGGAGAACTTTACCAAATTTCCATCAGGATAACCATCTCAGCATAATTTTCACAGCATATTTCCCTTGCAATATTCCATTTTGGTCACCTGCAAGTTCACATTTTTCTTATCTTGGGAAGTTCAGGTCAGTTTATGAAAATATTGCTATAGCAAAGAAAATGATTTGGAAGGAAAATTCTAACCTCTGTGGCTTTCCACTTACCATGGTCATGATAAAAAATAATTGGTACTGAAATCTCTGCTCTGTGACCTGTGATCTTTTATAAAGGGAAACTTAGGGCTCACATAATTCAAACCTGTCTTTTTACAGATGAGGAAACTGAGGCCCAAAGAGAGTAAGTGTCACTCCATTTAAATTAAAAGTAGGATCAAACTTAATTAGGAACCTCGGACCCCACAGGTTTTTTTTTGTTTTGTTTTGTTTTTCACTGCTTAGTACAAGAACTACTCCTCTCAGGCTGAGGAAAACTATAAGGTGCTTGGTGATTTTAAAATACCAATGTGGAAGCTGGCAGGTGGCGTGGTGATTAAGGGCACTGGACTCCTACATGGCTGACCATGGTCCAAGTCCTGGACCTGGCAGCTTGCTTTTTCACTTTTCCTCTCTCTCTTGCTCTCATTCTTGCTCTGACCCTCTCTGGTCAAATTTAAATAAATAAATAAATAAAGTTGAATAAAATAAGTCTTTAAAAAAAGAAGAAAAAATACTAATGTGATGAATTTGAGAAGTAAATGGGAGCTTTTTGAGAATAATCTATTTGTTCACAAAATTTAAAATAAAGTGACACTAGGGAACTTTTGAAAGTCACTAAGTGCTTAGGGGGTCCCTCCATAGAGATTATTGAAGAGATTATTCAGTGTGTAGCTGCTGTGGGTTTCTTTGTAGATGAAGAAAGAATGTTTTCTTTTTGAAACTAATTAACTCCAAGTGAAGAAATCATTTGGGAATGAAGAAGGAGCCAGGCTCATCTTTTCTTTTTATTCTGAGAATTATCAAGAAGAGGCAGATGAGCGTTGAGTTAATGGCACACCTTATATTTATATGTCACCTATGTTGACCTTAAACAAATTTTAAAAATTAACTAAATCATCATGTTTTAGGTTATAAAAGAGATCTTGGAAGGGAAGATTATGGTCAGGTTCTTCAAAATCAGACCATAAAGTAAGTGAGTTGAATCTAATCTTTTAGTGTCTTCTCCTGGGCGAGGGTTATAGCATATCAGACATGCAGTGAGACAATAATGTTGAAAGAGGTTTCAGAAGAATTGGGCCCAAAGCAACAGAATCAAAAGAAAGGGGCTATTAAATCACCTAATTCAAAGGAATGGTCTGAGAGTTTTTTTCCTATGACATGTACTGATATGCCTCAACTTACTACATAATTAAGTCCCAATAAATCTATCTTAAGTTGAAAATGCATTCCACATTTATTGCAGCATTATTTATAAGTGTTAAGACAGAAAGTCAACCTAAGTATCCAAAAATTGATGACTGGGTTGAAAAACGGTAGCTTATACAAGTATGGAATATTATTCAGCCTAAGAAACAATGAAACCCTTGGGGCCAGCAGGTGGTATAGTGGTTAAGGTGCTGGACTCCCATGATCAACTGTAGTTTGAGTCTTGGAACTGGCAGCTTGAAATTCATGCCAGGAGTATGTGCATGCATGCCCAAAATCCTGAGAGGAGAATGGAGGAGAAGGCATCGAGGCATGGCCATCCCCCTGGAGGGCAATGTCTCACTTTCTCTCTCTCTGTCTCCAGCAAGTACACACTCCCCAGAGCAAAAAAAAAAAAAAAAAGAAAGAAAGAAAGAAAAAAGAAACAATGAGACCTTATCATTTGATCCAAAGTGGATGAATATAGAATATAGAAGATTCAATGTTGAGTGAGTGATCCAGGATTTGAAAGATATGTACTATATTTTACCACTCAATATGTACTGAATATTTGCACTCCATGGACAAAATGGAAAGATCTGAAGATATGAGAGTATAGAGGATGTAAGGGAGGGAAGTGGATGGTAGAGAATGGGTGGTAGAGGATAAATGTGAGGTGCAATGGAAGAAACTTTTTCTTTTTAAGAGAGATTTTTGGTATAAGTCGTTTGTACTTGCTGGAGAGAAAAAGAGAAAGAGAAATCACCCCGCCCCCCACCCCCCAGGAGGGATGGCCACACCTAAATCCTTTTTCCTTCATTCTCTTCTCAGGATTTTGGGCATACATGCACTTGTGCCCAGCCCGAGTTTCAAGCCACAAGGTCTGGGACTCAAACCATGTTAGCCATGTGGGAGTCCAGTGCCTTAACTGCTATACCACCTGCTAGCCCTGAGAAGAACCACTTAACCAACAAAAAACTGTAAAGTTATCTTGTTGGAAAAAATATATATTGTATCCATCACGATGGGGACTTTATGTAAAATGTGAAATTAATCTGAAAATAAAATGATAAAATGGGAAAAATAAAAAATGCATTGAATACATCTAATCTACCACATATCATTGTCTTTCCTAGTCCACCCTAATCTTGCTTACAACACTTACATTAACCTACAGTTGAGTAAAATCATCAAACACAAAACCCATCTGATAATAAAGTGTTTATAACTCATGTAATTTACTAAATTATACACTGCAAGTGTAAAACAGAATGGCTGTATAGGTAGTCACCATTGCTGTAACCACCACATTTGCACCATTGTATAGCTAAATAATTGTAAGTCGAACAATTGTAAATCAGGGGTTACCTGTGTTGTTAAAAAGGCTCACAGCAACAGTAAGGCTTCCTATAGAGTCTCCAGGGATATCAGCATTTCTGCCACTAGTCCCTAGCTGATAAAGAGCTATGACATTGTAATATAAGAAGAAATGGGAACTAGCAGTTAGCGTACTGGATATGTCGCTGGACTCCCATGTAGTCGACCGCGGTTTGTCTCCCGGACCCGGCGGCTTAAAACTCACGCCAGGCGTGTGTGCATGTGTGCCCAAGATCCCGAGAGGAGAATGGAAGAGAAGAGACTGTGGCATGACCATCCCCCCTGGGGGGTGATTTCTTGCTTTCTGTCTCTCTGTCTCTCTCTGTCTGTCTGGCAAGCGCATGCGCCCTATAGCGAAAACCTCTCAAAAAAAAAAAAGGAAGAAATACATATTTGGTTTTCATCTGGATCCTGGCTTAGGCTTCTAAAATCCTTGTAATTCCCTGAGTAATGGGGAGAAGGAATAATCTTTTGTTATAACATAGTCAATGTGTTGCATAATAATGTTTCAGTCAACGCTACACTGCATGTATGATGTTAGTCCTATAAGGAACATATAGACCATACACTTGAAGTGTATAGTAGGCTTTACCTGCTAGGTTTGCATAAGTACACTCTGTGATGTTCACACAACAGCAAACTGAAGAGCAAACCTAAAGAGGCATTCTCAGAACACATCCCCATCTTTAGGTAATGGAAGACTGAATTTTGTCTCAGTCCCTGATTCCTGAGTTAAGAGCTTCCAAGACCCTTGGACTTCCGGAGGGGTAAGTGTCTTTCGTATGCTAATGAGTCAACCACTGGTGGTTGGGAACCCTTAGACAGTTTCAGGATAGGGATTGCTCACCAGAAAAAGCAGGCATGATTAGAATATTGGAATTTTCAGTCCAAACTCCCAACCTCTGGGGAAGGGGAGAGGCTAGAGATGGACTAAATCAACAATGGCCGATAATTCAATCAATCATGTCTGCCCAGCAAAACTTCCATAGAATGCCCAAACAATGGAGATTGGATAGCTTTTGGGTTGGTGAATAGATGGATGTTCTTGGAGGGTGGCTTGCTTTCTCACTGTCCCTCTCTCTCTCTGTATCTAACTCTGGTCAAATTAAAACAATAAATAAATAAATGAATGGATAAATAAATAAATAAGAAAAAAGAATAGGAAACAAACTCAAACCACAGTTATGACACCTTTTTGGTTGTTAGGAACAATCTGTTTATATTTTGTATTTTAAGGAATTAGAATAAAGAATCTGACACATAAAGTATACAAGGGATTAGACTCCAAATTGCAAATTAAAATGTGTAATTGCATAGTTAAATTTAGAATTGTTAGTTTAAATGGAAAGACGTGAGGTCATTTAGTTACACTTGTGCACAGGACTAGAATGTTTAAGAGAACTCGAGAATCACTATATTTATAAATGTAGTTTATTACATTTAGTTGAGTTGTTAAATATGTGGGAAGTTTTTATTTAAAGTGACACATTGGAGTGAATATAAGGAAACCATTATAAATTAAATTCATAAGTATAGTTTAAGATATTTATAAGCATTTAATTAATTGTTTTGAATGACCCTGTAATAACTGCTAAAACTTACCAAATTTATACATAGTATACAAAACATAAATCCAGGAACTACAGAAACAATGTTTCTGTATTTGCTAACTTAAAAATTGAATGTTAATAATATAAAAAAGTACAAGAAAAAGAAAATAGTTTAGCTATGCTCTTTTAAGAGCACCAAGAAACTTATTATACCATTAATTAAGGTAGTTCAAAATATAAACATATATAAGCTTATTTTTGTTAAAAAGAAAAAAAGAGTACTTTCATTACTTAATGGAAAAAGATACTTGGATTCTACCATTTCAGAGGTAGATTATGCACTGTAGGAGGACAGAATCCATCCATGCTAGGTTTGATGAATTCTACAATATTTACTGTGACTCTCCCACTTCCATCACTGTTTTAGGAACTAAATCTGCACAGTGATCTAACTAGTTCTTGCTTTGTGAACTTCAGTGTCTAGTTGAGGCAGCTAATATGTATCAACTCATTGAATGAATGAATAACCTGAAGTGGAGGATCTATCCTAAGAAGGAAGCCATGGGAAGCTTCCCTGAGCAAATAGTAATTGAACTGAGCTAAGGATGGATGTTAGCAAACAGGTAGAGGGTCTGCTAAAGGATAGGAAATATATCTACTTTGCCTTTTTTTTTTTTTTAATACCTAGAGTGAAGCAGATGGTAAGTACTCAATATATATTTGTCGAAAGATGGCAGGAGGTATGATGTGTTGGAGGGAGTGTGATGCTAGGAAGTTCACCAAGCGCTGTGAATGAGAGGGAGAGAGTGTGGTGAGAGCTGATGGTAAGAGGAGTGGACACTCTGTGTGGTGCCCAATCTCATGAAGCTGCTAAATGCAGGACTCACTTTGTACTCAGGTCACTGAGTTTCCATCATCTATAACCTGAACCAGAATGTGGGCTTCCCTAACAACCTTCCAAACAACCATGTTAGGGTTTCCATCCTAAGCTTCTCTGTCTCAGGACAGAGTCCTGGCATTGGGACCAACGGTTAGCATAATGGCTGTTTCTGGACTCCCATGTAGTCAACCACAGCTCAAGTCTGGGACCCAGTGGCTTAAACTCACACCAGGTGCATGTGTGTGCATGCCCAACATCCCAAGAGGAGAATGGAGGAGAAGGGATTGCAGTGTGTCCGTCTCCCCTGGGGGGGGGTCATTTCTTGCTTTCTGTCTCTCTGTCTCTTTTTGTCTCTCTGGCGAGCGCACATGTCCTATAGCAAGAACTTCTCAAAAAGAAAAAAAAAAGAGTTCTGTCATCTAGAACACAAGCAGTTGGATTCACTGCTCTTTTTTCACCTTTGCAAGGAATTCTAACTCACTGAGGTTTTTGTAAGAATATAAAGGTGGTTGATAATAAAACACAGGGAAAGAAGGATGTTGAAATTGCTTTCTGTTTCCTAAAGTGCCATCCCTACTCTGGTACCTTCAGCGTTTATTTGACCTACTTGAGGCAGGAATAGATGGATCTGCAATATAAAAATGGCTCTCCACTAACGATGACCAGCACTTGTATCATCTGTGACTGTTAAAATGCACTTTCTTCCATATTTCACTTGATCTTCAAAAGCAATTAATGTTAGTAAGTAGGATTTTTTTAAATTGTTATTTTAATTTTTTAAAAATAAGGAAATAGTTACTTTGCTTAAGCAACAGAGTGATATAGACAGTCTTCAATTTAACAGTGGTTTGACTTAATGATATTTTTAATTTATCATGAGTTCATTGAAAGGATCATAAATCAAGGAGCATCTATATTTCAATTATTTCTTATCAGACCTCAGCCCCCGTGTTCTTGTTGTCATGTTGGTACATGTGTCTTCCATAAACACAACACTGAATGGATAAAGATAACCTTTTCCAACAACTCTCACAAAGGATTTTATTAATCTGGCATAACACAAAGGAAGACCATTCTAAATTAGTAAACTCTACTTTGTTTATTTTTTGAACTGGGTTATTGTTTTTAAGTGCATGTCACAACTTAAAGGAAGTTCACATAGTATGGGTTATAAGAAGAAGAGACTCAGGAGTCGTCTTTGATAAGTAGATGAAGGCTAATTTTGATAAGGATATCAAAGGTAACTGTATAAATCAATTCTTCTATAATAATTGAAGGTGTTTGCAAAACTTTTTCTCTTAAATTATTTAATGTATATATTTAATGAATTTCATCACTTTTTTAGGCTCTGCTCAAAAAGGAAAAATTCAGTGTAGCTCTAACACAAGCCAGATGAATGACTTCTGGATGAATTGTGTTTCACTCTATTTCTGAAATCAAGAAGTTAATTGCCATATATAAGTGACTGACCACATAAGGCAGAAATAGAAGATAGAACATGGGACTTGTATTTGATTATTTTTCTCTTTAACACGACTTTTAATTAAGAGCCATTACTACACACTAACTATTGGATCATTGGAAAAGTCATGATGCGTTTTTCTATGCAAAAACGCATCATGACTTTTCCAACAACCCAATATTTCCTATAAATAAGCCACAGATAACAACAGCAACATTGGTAACAATATTACATTATGGTCACTTGCTGTTTCAATCTTGGACAACCTACCTCTGTATTCTTCACACTCCAATGACTAATGATACCTCCCACTCTCTGGCTTCTTGGAATTTTACCTCTTGTCTGGGTTATAACCCAGAAGAAAAGGGATTAGTTACTATTTTGTTTGTTTGTTTAATAAAATAATTTAGAATTTAATTTGTTAAATTTAGCTATATAAACTTGATTCTCCAGACTTTTTTTTTTTTTTTGAGAGTTTTTTGCTATAGGGTGTGTGTGCTCGCCAGAAAGACAGAGAGAGACAGAGAGACAAAAAGCGAGAAATCACCCCCGCCAGGGGGTGTCGTCTTGCCGCAATCCCTTTTCCTCCATTCTCCTCAGGATCTTGGGCATGCATGCACATGTGCCCAGTGTGAGTTTAAGTCACCGGGTCCGGGATTCAAACTATGGTCGATTACATGGGAGACCAGTGACATAGCCATTACACCAACTGCTGGCCCCAATTCTCCAGACTTTCATAACCATAACTTATACAAAGAGATCTTGAGCATTATTGATTTATTTTTTTTTGTGAGTGGTTTTTGCTATAGGGCGTGGTGTGTGTGCTTGCCAGAAAGAGAGACAGAGGTATAGAAAGCAAGAAATGATCCCCTAGAGGAAATGGCCATGCCACAATACCTTCTCCTCCATTCTCCTTTCAAGACCTTGGGCATGCATGCACATGTGCCTGGTGTGAGTTTAAGCCGCTGGGTCTAGGACTCAAATAGCAGTTGACTATGTGGGAGTCCAGCAATATAGCCATTACGCCAACTGCTGGTCCCGAAAAATTATTTTTTAAAGCTTCTTTTTTGTGGAGGGCACTGCATACGGGAACCATCTTAAGAGCTATCTGCCATCTTAGGAACATTTGGGATTCACTTCCTCCTTGAGCAAACAATAACAACAGTCCCTGGAAAGCCATATCAGACTCCTGATTGGCTCCCTCTGAATCATAACTTATTTGCATTTCAGGCAACCAATCAATGCTCACCAGCCTGTATATAAACTTGCCATTCTTTCTCAATAAACGGAAGACTTGATCAGCACCTCATCTTGTCTCCACTCTGTGTGTCTGTGAGAGTTCTGAGTGTCTGTGAGGGTTTGTCCTTTTTCTTCGCTCCTTCCCCCAGGTTACTGTTCAACT
>NW_006159510.1:1932658-2000875 GCF_000334495.1 Tupaia belangeri chinensis
TTCTATTTCTTTTTCTTTCTTATTTTTCTTTCTTCCTTTCATGAGAGAGGAAACAGAGAGAGAGAGAGAGAGAGCTACTCTCAACAGGGTTTTCATGCTGTGATCCTACCCTTGGCAAGCCAGGATCATGGGAACATATGCCTGTGTCCAGCATGCATAAAGAGATTTCAGGGACTTTTCCACATGCTCTCAGCATTACAGAACTATTTCAACATTAGGCCAAAAATATAATTTTTTTCCCACTAAATGGTCATATTTTTCTTTACTTCCTCTGACTTGCAGGTATCTTTTTATTAAGAAACTATGACCTAAATGCACAATCATTACTAATGGCTAATATTTCCATGGAGTTTTGGTTTCTTTTTCTCTTCCTCCTCCTCCTCCTCCTTCTTCTTGTCATTATCAATTAGACTAAGGCATGGACTGTTTTGTCAGTTCCAAAATAGCAACAAAGCATAACATGGAGATACACTGCTGTTGTACACTTCTCCCTTTAATTAATATTTTTTCTACTGTTCTAAAATTTTCTGTGGCAAATTATTATGGATAGCTACGTTTTTGTGGTGTTTAGAACTCGAAAGAAAGCTTCACTTCTTGCTCTTTTTTTGTACTCTGCATTTCTCAGTAAGTGCTGCACTTGCTATAGGGAAGAAGTAGGGTTCATAGACAACTGCCATGAAGACAGTGAAGGGACTGGCCCTCGGGGGTTTGTGTCTCTCAGTGTCTAAAATCTTTGCAAACCCAGTTCATTATTATGAAGAAATCTTAGTCTATGAGAATGCTATGGAAATCCTACAAGATGGTGCATCCTTTTCTTTGCTCTTTCTTTAATCTTTGCTTATTTTGCCTCACATGGTGATGGGAGTATTCTTCTGCCCAGTATTTATCCTCCCTTTCTCCTCCCTCCCCTTTCCTGCCCTCCTGCATGATGTTTACCCAGTTTGCTCTCAGCTCTGTTTTCCAGTTTTCTCTGCCCTGCTCCCTAATTACAAGAAACTACACTCTCCTACTCTTTCGCCATTGAACTTCTAGTAGAGTTGGTCAGGGTGTTTCTTTTCCCTTCCCTCTCCCAGGCCCCCTTGGAAGGGTCCACTGAGGTTCAAGTTCTGGTATCTGTTAATACACCTGCCTCCTTTCCCCCTCTGTCCTCAGGTGGTAAAGGTATTCTGACTTTACTCAAGTCTGGGTTACTTAGCTGCTGTTTGGCTTCTCAGCTTGTTCATCACCCAGTAACTGGTGTTAAATTTTCTCTTGAAGTAACTATAGTGGATTCTGTTTTTTGACTGAGTTTTGATGCAGTCTGGACTCTGATGGAATTCCTGAGGATAAACCTCTCTCTTACTGATGAGGATCTAGCCTCATCCCTGGGACATACCTGTAAGGCTCAGACCTACAGGGATTAGGGCAGAACAGAGAAGAAGAGGAACCAGAGTCTTCTCCTTGGACATTTCAGGCAGAATAAATTAGGCCTAGGGGATGTTTCCTCATGTATCAAAAGATCTATGTTAGAACCAGCAGATGTTGTGATGGGTTACATCATTGGACTGCTATGTAGTCGACCACAGTTCTAGTTCGAGACCCAGCAGCTTGAAACTCAATACAGAATTCTTTTCTGGAGCTTATAAGGGGGCTACAGACAAGAAATAAGTCTAGCCTTTTAAGGTGTATACATTATTTGAAGAAAAGTAGAAAGGGTGAGAGAAGAGTGGAGGAGAGGTTTGTGGAGGCTCTTTCCAGAGAGTGTGGTACAGGAGGGCTTCTCTTGGGAGGTGATTTTTGAGGAGTTATCTGATCAGTTTATTAGCCCAGCAGTTCCTTCCAGCTCTGACTCCACATCAAATGACAAAGGAGAGAATAAACAACATAGTGAGTGTTAGTTATTCACATCCTCTGTTGTCAGAGTGACCAGACATGGTCATAAATTAGGCTTTTCCACTCTCAAGGTTAATCTGTACGATTACAAAAACAGTAACTAAATTTCAAACTACCCCATAACCAGACTGCATGGTTTGCAGGTAAACACCAAAAGAGTGGCTATTTATGAATATAAAAGCTTTTCTGGTTACTCTGGCCTGATAGAATGAAAACATCTATTGAAGATGGAAAAGGAAAATTAGAATTGACAGCACCATTGTGACTCATGTCATTGATAAATGCCATGGTTTCAATCAAGGCTGCATTTGACTGCATGCAACAAAATACCCGACAGCAAAAGTTTCAACAAACAGCACATGTAACAAGAAGCATGGAGAATGACAGAATAGCAACAGGGCCTGTGAGGTGTTCCAGAGAGCACACCAAGGCCAGGCTTCTACAGCTGCCTTCTCCCTGCTAAGAATGCTTTCCTGGTGCTGCGTGGCTGCCCATCTGTGCTTAAGGCAGGAATGGGAGGGATAGTGTCAATTACTTTCATCAGCAAAGAAGCTCCTAGAATTCCCCATATGACTCCTACCCATGCCTCCGTGGAAAGCATCCATCCCATGATTACTTCTAGGTGTAAAGGAGATTGAAAAAGAAGCATTAACTCTTAGAACCTCTAAGAGCAGTGACAATAATGAGGCATGAGGGCAGGTGATGAGATCTATAATGTGTGGTCACGGCTCTAGGATTCTGTGTTGTTTTAGGCAAAAATACTCGTATTTTAAATCTGCGCATGTAAATTAAGGGGGTTCTTTCTTTTTCTCTCCTCTTTCTTTCTTTTTCTTTCTCTCTCTCTTTTTTTTTTAAAGAGAGATTTTTGCTATAGGGTGTGTGCACTCCATGGAAAGACTGAGAAAGAGAGAGATAGAAAGCAAGAAATCACCCCCTGGGGAATGGCCATATTGCAATCCCTTCTCTTCTATTCTCTCTCTCTCTCTTTTTTTTTTTTTTTTTTGATTTAGGAAATACTTCTGGTTTTTATTAATATAACTATTACTCAGAATTGTAAAAGTAATTTATAGTCAGTAACAAAATGAGGGGTAGAGTATAAATTGCTTTAGAAACATCTTAAACATTTCCAAAGAAACACAGCAGGTGAAAAGTCTCCAGTCAAACCAAAGGCTCTGCTCACTCCTGCATTTTCTCAATCAGTTCTTCCTTGTATTTGCCTTTCTCTTTTCCAACTTGTGGAGACTTGGCTTTGTGTTCAAGAATTTTTTCTCTATCTTTGTCCAGTTTTAGCCTGGTGATAACTACCTTGCTGGGGTGGATGCCCATGTGGACGGTTGTGTTTTTAGCCTTCTCACGCTGCACCTGCTCGATGTAGATGACGCATTTCTTCCTGCATACCTGAACTACCTTGCCGATTTGTTGACCTTTGTAGTGTTCTCAAACCACCTGGACCTCCTCGTCCTTGCGGACCGGCAAGGAGCGGTCGTTGTATTTCTACCACAGCTCCTTGGACAGCGGGGATGACTTGATCTTCCTGCGCACGTGTGAGGGGGGATTGAAATGGCGTTTGTGGTTTTTGTTGCAGGCCGAGGTCATGAAGGGGTTGAACTTCATGGTGACTATCTAGCCGCGCCAGGCGGACCCCATTCTCCTCTTGGGATCTTGGGCACGCACACACTTGTGTCTGGTGTGAGTTTAAGCCACCAGGTCCAGGACTTAAACCATAGCTGACTACGTGGGAGTCAAGTAATGTAACCATTATGTCATCTGCTGGTGCAAAGGGAGTACTTTCTTGTAGCTCATTCCTATAACATGTGTAGGTGATGGTCAGTTTGATCTTACAAAGCAAAGATTTGTAAGTGAGGAGCAGTATGGCATTAAAAAAATATTTGGGGGTTGATTAATTTCAGGTTGTGAGTATGACTTACTTTGGGGTAGGATAGTGTCTAATAAATTTGCCATTTCTCAGGGAATGTTGTTTTAGAATGCGATTTGTGAACTGATGCAACAATGTATCAAAAGGCATTGTAAATCAAAGGGAAAATAGAAGCAAAGTGAGTTACCCAGATCATTGGATCCCGTTTATTTGGAAACCATTTCAGATCAGATACAAACTGAATATCCCTTATACAGAACACTTAAAACCAGAAGTATCTCAGATTTTATTATTTTGTATTTGTTTACCGACAATGAGATGTATTGGGGATGGGTCCCAAGTCTAAATAAGAAACTCATTTTTATTTAATACACACCTACACACAGAGTCTGAAGGTAATTTAACGCAATATATTTATATGTCAGTACTTTGTCTGTGACCTGTCACATGGGATTAAGTGTGGAATTTTCCATGTGTGGATTCGTATTGGTGTTCAAAACATTTCGAATTTTGGAGTATTTTGGTTTTAGCATTTTCAGATTAGGGATACCCAAACCAAAGTAGAGAAATAGGGATCCTTTGGCCATTGGAAGGAAGCAAAGGACAAAAATACCATGAATGTGTTTCCATCTTCAGATTAAATTATGTGAGAATCATCCTTTGTTGGATATTTTGCATTTATGATCCCTTTACTGTTCCCTAAGGTCCTAAGAACTGTTCTGTTTTGCAGATAAAGGGCCCTGGACATTGAAGAGGTAAGTTAGTGGACCAAGGTGGCAAGCACTATTGGAAAGATTTCAGATCCACCAAGTCAGGGTGATCAGTAGCTATGCTCTTCACACACAGTCCTTGTTTGTGCAAGAGAATGTATTTGGTGGCCTTCCCCCCATGTATGATAGCCACTCACAACTGATTCTCCCAGCTAGATGAAGGGCACCCATGGACGTGAATGGACAGTCACAAGTTTGGAATAATATGCATTTTGTGTGTGCGTGTGTGAGTGTGTGTGTGTGTGAGAAAGAGAGAGAGACAGACAGACAGAGAGGACTGTAAGCTGTCCATGATCGTTACAGCCTTCAAATAGTGTACTTAAATCAGTAATGTTATTTTTAAAGAGCTTAGAGTTTTAGTTTTTGAAAAAGAACAAAAGCAGGACCAGAGGTGATGTGGTGGTCAAGGTGCTGGACTCCTTTACAGTCGACTGCAGTTCGTGTCCAGGACTTGGCGGCTTTCTCTCTTTCTCTCTCTGTCTCTCCTTGGTTAGTGCATGTGCCCTATAGAAAATAATAATAGTAGTAAATTAAATAAATAATTCTTTTTAAAAAAGAGACAAAAACAAACCATAGAAATAGTTATTTTCTAGGTCTCAAAATATTCAGCACAGAAGTCTTCTTTGGTTTTATGCCACTGTGGTAGTCGACTAGTTTGTTCATGGTGTTGATGTGCCCTATTTTCTTCCATATAAGGAGAATTCTTTTTGTAGCTGTATGTCTTTATATAAATAATATAAGAGCATTCCTAAAAGCCTAGCGCTGGGCGCTTCTGGATTGCATGTCTTCTTACATTGCAGGATGCCTCGACAGCTTTCTGCAGGGCCTTATCTCTCATGCCAAGAAGAGTAGGCTGCAGCAGCGGCTTCTCTCTCATCTGTGTGCTCATGCTGGGTGGAGAAAGTTCAGCCGTCCAGCCTTTCAAATGTCGGCTTTCAAAAGCATTAAAAAAGGGGAAGAAAAAAAAAAATACTGAGCTATTACAGAAAGCTTTTAAGCAAGACATGTTTATTAAGTGGACTCTGTTCTCTCCCACACATCCAAAGACATCTGATGAAACCATCCCAGGGAAACTGACAAAGCTTGAGTCTGTCTGTGCAGGGCAGATAAACTGTTTCTTGGCAGATTTTTATCATCTCATCGGCTTGATACCCAGGGAGTTATTCTGACAGTACAGCATGTGAGGCAGAGGTGCCAAACACACAGAATCCAGATAGGAATATCCCCGGGTCTGTCTGATGCTCGTCTGCAGGGGCTGCAGGCTAGGAGTTGGTAGCACTCTGTGGCACTGCTAACATAGAAGTAATAGGATGATTTGGGCTGATGCCAGGGATAAGTCACAGAGATGTGGAAAAATAAGGCAGGGAGCAAATTTTCCAGGTGAGTACACTTCTGGTTAGGAATTCTCTAGAAATACAGTTTCTTGTTGACAGAGAGACACTTTGCTAGGCATCCTGGAGCCTCTGTGTTCAGCATATTGTCCAGTATTGCTTGTGTTGTTTTTAGAACTGTTATCAGGCCCTGGGCTAGTGTAAGGAAGACTGTGATCAACACGTCGTTTTCCATTGCTCAGCCTTATTGGTGCTGACCTGGAGGCCTTTACCTGGCACCATAACAACATACTACATTTGGCTTTTCCTTTCAATATTATGGAATAGACAGTTTTTAGATGAAAACAAGTAAAAAACCAAACCAAAAAAGCCCGGACTAACTAGAAATTACAGTACTCCCACTGTTGATCTGTTCACTGGTTTAATTCCAACGAAATAAGAGAGTCATGTGTCATTTCATGATGAGGGTGTATGCTGATAAATCAGTAGGCAATTTCATAATTTTCATCATTTTTTGGACATCTCAGAGTACACTTACACAATCCTAGAGAGTACAGCCTACCAAATGCCTAGGCCAGATGGGACGGCCTATACTCCTATGATCCAAACCTATACAGCATGCTGCTGTATTGAATATTGTAGACCACTGTCATACAATGGCAAATATGTATATAAGCAAACATACCTAAACATTCAAAAGGCACAATAAAATATGGTATAAAAATTTTTTTAAAAAAATGATACCCAGTACTGAACACTTACCATGAATGGAGATTACAGGACCAGAAGTTGCTCTGGGTGAGTCGGGAGTGAAAAATCATTCCCCAGGGGGAATGGCCATACCAAGGGTTCCAGGGTTCCCTCTCCATTCTCCTCTTGGGATTCTGGGTGCCCAGGTTTTTCAAGCCTCCAGGTTCTCAAACCACGAAGTGGACCATGTAGAATCCAGCCCCCTTAACCACCACAGAACTGGCTACCTCCTTTATTGTTATTTTAGAGTGTACGCCTACCTATTAAAAAAAAAAAAAGGTGGGGTCAGCAGGTGGCATAGTGATTCTTTTGTAATAACACTTAGCTTAAGACATACATATTGTACAGCTGTACAGAAATATTTTCTTTCTCTTTTATCTGTTTTAATAAGCTTTTTTAATACTTGAAATTGTATTTACATATTTATTCATTTATTTTTACTGTTTTTTTGGAAGAGATTTTTTTTTCCCCTCAGAGTACAGGCACTTACCACAGAAACAGAGAGAGACGGAGTGAGAGAAAGTGAAAAATCACTCCCCAGGGGCAATAGCCATGCTGCAATCTCTTCTCTTCTCCTCCATCCTCCTCTTGGAATTTTAGTCACACATACACATGTGCCCACCTTGCATTTTAAGCTACCCGATCTTAAAACATGGACTCAAACCATGGTAGACCATGTGGGAGTCCAACATCTTAACCACAATACCACCTGCTGGCCCCTATTTTTACTTTTTAAATGTGTATATTACAAGCTAAGTCATAAACACATTCACAGCCCAGGCATATGCAGGGTCGGGATAGTGTCTTCCACCTCCACATCTCATTTCACAGGAAGGGCCAAGATTAAAAACAACAACAACAACCAGTGAGGTGAAATCAAGTACAAGATAAAGTGGTACAACTAAGAGATGTTAATGTAAGATACACGAGGCAATGAGGCTGTTGCTGGTGTCACATGTTTGTTTCCTTCTGTGTGTGTGTGTGTGTGTGTGTGTGTGTGAGATTTTTGTTATAGGTTATATACTCTCACCAGAGACAGAGAGACAGAAAGCAAGGAATCACCCTTTGGGGGGATGGCCATGCCACAATCCCTTCTCTATTCTCTTCTTGCAGGAAAACACACCTGGCATGAGTTTCAATCTGCCAGACTTGGGACTCAAACTGCAGTTTACCATGTGGGAGCCCAACACTTTCTCTCTCTCTTTGGAGAACACACATGCCTTATTTAACAAATTAAAAATATAAAATAAAATTTAAAAAGTGCAGTATGGTAAATATAACACAACCGGTAACATAGTTCTTTATTATTATTATCAAATATTATGTACTGTGCATAATTATATATACTATACTTCCCTATGGCTTGCAGCACAGTAGGTTTGTCTACAATAGCATCACCATGGGGACCAGCAGATGGCGTGGTGTTTAGGGTGCTGAATTCTCACATGGCTGACCGTGGTTGGAGTCCCATGGTCAGTGGCTTCAAAGTCACAACAGATAAGTGGATAAATAAATAAATAATTCTTTTAAAAAGCATCACCACAAACGCATGAGTAACGCATTGTAGTATGATGCTATGATGACTCTGACAATACTAGACAATAGGAATTTTTCAACTTCATTAAAATCTTATGGGACCAGCAGTTAGTGTAATGGCTATGTCGTTGAACTCCCACATAGTCGACTGCGGATCGAGTCCCAGACCCGGTGGCTTTAACTTACTCCAGGCATGTGTGCGTGCATGTCCAAGATCCTGAGAGGAGAATGGAGGAGAAGGGATTGCAGTGTGGCCATACCCCCGGGGGGTGATTTCTCACTTTCTATCCCGCTGTCTCTCTCTATCTTTCTGATGAGCGCACGTGCCCTATAGCAAAAACCTCTTCAAAAAAAAAAAAAATTCTTATGAGACCACTATCATACACATGGTCCATGGTTGACCAAAATGTCAGTATGTGACACATGACTATATTTACATTTCAGAGAAAATCATTGCCCATATTGAATCATTCACACTAATCCTTTTTCTTCCCAATACATTCTCAGTTCCTTGTTTTCTTTACTTATTCCTTTTATTTTTCCTGGTGTTTCTGTTTTCATTAAGTCTGATACATTTATCTCTATTTATAAATTAAGGAGCCAAATGACTATATTGGATTCCCCCTGAAAATCCAAAATAATCTCCCATCTCAAGGTTCTTAGCTTAATCACATCTGCATAATCCTTTTGGCTCCGTGTAATAACATATTTGCTGGTTCCATGATTTGGGATGCAGACATCTTTGCAGAGCCATTATTCTGCCTGCCACACTAGACACCTTAATTAGCACTATTTTATATCTGATAAATCGAGCCATAGAGGGGTTAAGCATTTTGCCCAAGTCTTCACAGATAGATTTTTGAACCCACACAGTTGGCTTACAGAGCTCACATTTATAATCACGTATCTGTGCTGTCATCAAAAACAACAAACTTACATATTTGACGAAGTAGAATTGTGTTATGCCAATGGTTCTACAAAATGCTAACTCCACAGGAAAGGTCAGACAACTCTTTCTCTAACATGTGTAACATGACCATGCAAAATACCCTCCTCTACGAAACTCTTTCTGACAAATCTGACAGTTTTGGTGATTTCTTTTCTCTCCTACTTCCTATCTACCAATTAATTATTATTATTATTTTAAATGTTTCCTTCCTACCTCTTTTTTGACTAGCAGGTTTTCAATGGTGTGCTGGAGCTAGCCTTCCCTTGGGTGGCAAGAACCATTGTGTTAAGCTCAGTGCTCAGTGATGTCTGTCACTATGGGGATAGTTATACCATGAAAATTCATAAACATGTTAAATCAGATATTTTTATTTTTCCTTTTATTTTCCTGGAGAACTGGTTGTTAAACATTCACTAATAGACTAATTATTGTGTGTTTGTGTGTGTGTGTGTGTGTGTGTGTGTTTTCTCCTCACTTTCTATTCTAGGTCCAAAGAATATGATTTTCTTGGATTTTCACTATGAATAGGATATTATTACATCCAGGTGCAGTAGGTCACAACATTAATGCTTGGAAGCACTTTAGCATGTTCCAAAATCCATGAAGAATTATCTTGAATTTAAATCAGAGTAGTTTTCATGGGGCAATAAAAATCGATATAGTTTTTTACCACTGCTAAGTGCATGGATAAGAGAATAAAGACGTGACCTAGTGAAAGAGATCCTGACTGGGAGGACTATCCATTCCCTTTAATATCATGTTTCTTAGTAGGAATCTTTACACATGATCTACCTGTATATTATTATTTTTTTCCTCACTAACATAATGTCTTTTGTTCAACAGAAATAATATTAGAAGACAATTATTTCTGTTTCTATACTGCTCTAGTTGTTAGCTTTTACCTACATGTGCTAAGATTTATTTCATAAATATATGAGTGCAAATACCTATCTTCTTCTTTTAGGAAGCAAAAGAAATTCCTCACTATCTCTTCATTCTATTGAAAATAAACTAAATTTGAAAAATAGAGACTTCACTATGGCATTTCCTGCTTCATATTAAAAATGTAGGAACCCAGAGTTGTTCAAACAGACTGTAAGTACTAAATATTAAGGTTGTCTTTCCCAAGTCCAGTGTGAAATATAATATACAGCTGGGTCAAAGTAATTTTAGACATTGCTTTTGATCTTTATTCACAGATTGGCTTTCTGTCATAAAATTATTTCAAAACCATTCAGTAGTATCTTGCTTAGTGCTAAACGACAGAAAGTCATATATGTTTTTAGAATACATTATTACTCATTAAGAAGCTAACATTTGAGAGGCTAATGATGAGGTTTTATAAGAAGATACTGAAATTTGTATCTGTATCAGTCTGGTAAACAATATTCAAGTATTGTTAATCAAAATTTCCAAATTCTTTGTGTATTAGTGTCACACTTTGCTACAAAAATCCAAATGCTAAAAATGCTAAATAATTGTTAACGTTTGAAAGCATTGCCATTATTTAACAATTATATGACATTTTTATTTCAGAAAAAGAATTTTAAAAACTAAAGGTACAGTAAAGAAGTATGACATAGGTAAATGATCTTATCTTTTGAACTTCTATAATATCACAATGTTATCTTCTCATTTTGTCTATAACATGTATGCTATGGACTGACTGTTTGTGTCTCCCCCAAATTCATATGTTGAGATTCTAACCCCCAATATTGATAGTGTTAGGAGATAAGGCCTTTAGAAGATGATTAGGTCAGGACAGTGAAATGTTAATGATTGAGATTTAGTGGACTTACAAAGAAAACCACCAAGACTTAGCTGGCCTCTACCACCATGTGAAGATATAGTGAGAAGGTACCATCTCTGATCTAGAAAATGGGTCTTCATAAGAACCCCGTATTAGCTGATACCATGGTCTTGGTCTTCTAGTCTCCAGAAGTCATTTTGCGTTGTTATTTGTTGAGGCCCTGCTATGCACTAAGTTTGCACTATATGTATCCTTCTTAGTCACTCTGGTTGTCTTTAAAAGGTTTAACTCTTCAAGGTGTCCTGTCATCTGTGTGTATGTCTCTTGGGCTGATGGTTCATTCCTTCCATCCTCACATGTTATCTTTAGCATGTAATTTACATGCAGGTATCAGTAAATTATTGTGACTGATGATTAGCGGGTATCCCTGAAGCAGACGTGTGCAGAAGGCCCATGCCAATGAAAAGCTTTCGAAGCACTGGGAGATGTTCTAGTGTGTTTGATCTCTGGATTAATTAGTAGTTCTTAACTGGGCAAGGAGGATCAGTGAGACAACCTTACAAGGGGATGGCATTTAGTTTAAGAAAAGCATACATAGCTATTGCTTTTATCATGCAAAGTATTTAAATTAAACCCAAAGGAATATCTCTTTTGTGGCAGGGGTCCGCAGAAGACATAAAACACTGTTGGGCATGAATAAAAGACGCAAAGCCATGCTCTTTTGAATAATTGTCTTATTAAGAGTGGATTTTATGGAGTCTATAATTAAGAAACTCTACTTTTAGAGGATATTCCAAGTCACTGTCCACTCATCTGGCCTGCCTTGATGATCCATTAAATCTATCCATACTACCCTTTAAGGGTCCTTTGTGGGTCTCAGGAAAGCAGGTTTAGTAGTGCCTGTTTTCTGAGTTGCCTGGGATAAAGACAGAAAGCAATGCTATTGTAGAATATTTAATCTAGAAGCTATCACCAAGGGTGATGTTATAGTTGCTAATTATTGCAAAGACATTTTTATCCCCATAATGAGCATGTGTGAGCTTTGTCTTATAACCGTTGGAGTAGATGTAGTGAACGTGAAAAACTTTTTCTTATTTTTTCTTTCTTTCTTAATCACATTATACAAAGAGAAATTTTAGTTCAAACTAAGATGTCTTCTGGGGTCCCTTTCAACTTTAAAAAGGACAATAAACAGAATAGTAACAGAAACAAAAACAGTATGGGCAATTTATAACAATGTAAAGAGAATTTCAGTCCCCTGGTGTCTTGTTGCTTTTATGATTGTTTATCCAATGAATATTTAACTTGGGAACTCAGTCATGGTAGCCTTGTTACAAATAGGTAGCTGAAGAGGGCAGAATTGGGAAACTATTATAGAAAAGTAGGCTTCTTGAATAGAAGGTTTGCCTTGTGCATTTCTGAATCTTCAACACTTTGGTGTTGGTGAAATGAGTGAGAGAATAAATGAACCCATGTCACACTAGCCCATTCCTGAGATATCTAAAGAGAGCATTAAAAGAGGTAATTGACATAGTCATGATAAACTACACTGAGTCCCCGAGGAAAGAGGCTGGGGCCTTTGTCTTAACTTTTCACTCTTCACTCTTCTTGCTAGGAGCTTCTCTGACTTCATTAACTGTAAGTCCATTAACCAAGATATATGTAAAGATTCTTCATGGTGAATAAAACTCCTTTTTCAATATTGAGGAAGAATTCCCTCTGGGATTCTGTTTATTGTATTAGAGAATTAGTTGCTTTGTGACCTCTATCCCCATTTATTAGTATAAGAAATTTGGCTTGTCTTAGAATCTTGCTTTTCAGTGGAATAGACTAGAATCATTATATAATTTGAGATCTCCTGGTGAGCCCTGTGAATTTTTCAGCCTAATTGGTAATACCCCGACTTTCTTTTTGCCTTTTACTAATTGGAGTGTTTAATATAGAATATATATATATATATGTATTTAAATTATTTACTAATTGTTTTCCATGAGAGAGTGAGAGAGAGAGAGAGAGAGAACTAGCTTGCAATAGGGTCTTGATGCGGCAGTCTACTCCCAGCTTCAAAAAGCTCCAGGTCATGGGCACTCATGTGCCCAGGGTACTCATGGATGTCTCTGTGGCAAACCTGGAAGCTTCCATGTGGGTTAGGCTTGCAAAGTATTGCATTTTGCCACTGTGTCATCATTCAACCCTAGGATGTGGATTATAATAGCTGGGTTGGAAGTGGATTGGAGAAGAGTATTTATTTATGTATTAATTTATTCTTCAACTAGAGTTTATTAACCTAAATAACCTAATCATTGTGTCAAACACTGCCTAAAGATCTAGGGGAAAATAAATGAAATTAAACCTGGTAGAAAAAATATTGTATAATATATTAAAAACTTATATATATATATATATATATGTATATATATAAATATTTTTGCCATAGGGAGTGTGCACTCACCAGAGAGGAGAGAGACAGAGAGGGAAAGGGAGTGTGCACTCACCAGAGAAGAGAGAGACAGAGAGAGGGGGAAAGTTAGAAATCATTCCCCATGAGAAAAATCATGCCACAATCCCTTTTCCATTCTCCTCTGGGGTCTTGGGTACACACACACATGTGCCCAGCATGATTTTCAAACCATTGGATCTAGGATTGGAATACTACTGGCCATGCCAGAATCCAGCTGCTTTACCACCACACCACCTGTTGGCCCCTTGAGGTTCAATCTTCAATCAGGTGGTTAGGTAGGATCTCACTGATGAGGTTACAGAAAGGGAAGACTTGAAGGCACTCAGTACTGATTGAAGTGATCAGACTTGAAAGAGAAGACGGAAAGAAAGCATTAGAGACAGCCCATGAAGACATCTGTGTTGAGAATTGTTGTTAAAAAAATGGAACAAACACAGGGGCCAGCAGGTCATTAAGGTGATGGATTCCTATGTTGTCGACCACAGTTTGAGTCCTGGACCCAGCAGCTTGATAACTTGTGTGTATGTGTGTGCCCAAAATGCTGAGTGGAGAATGAAGGAAAAGTGATTGTGATATGGCCATCCTCCTTGGTGGGAGGATAATTTTCCACTATCTGTCTCTCTGTTGGCAGATAGTATGAATGAGACATGACAGGAGGTGTGGATGTGATGATGGGACCTGAACAGGCTCTCTTCCCATTGCTCCCATACTCAGTGAAGCAGGAGACTCAGTCATCAGTAGAAAGTGAGGAAGGGGAAGATACTGTGGGAGGAAGAGGTTTGAGGACAGAAGAGAAGGTATGAAATGGTCACATAAGACAGTGGGGAGATACCATAACACTAAAAATTGCCATCAGGAACATCTATAGACAGTTCATGATGGGGTAGGAAATCAAGAAGTCAGTATTTCAGGCAGGTGGCGGTGCAGCTTGATCTTCATGGGAGAGACTCTGGTTTGTGTTCTGGAAACTCTCTGAGCATGCCAGGCACATGTCTGTTTGTAGTCCCGGCTGGTTGAGACTTGGGTACATTATGGCAGGGATCCCTGGTAGAGATGCTTGTCTTTTTCTCTCTCTCTGTCAGAAGAAATAAATGGATAAAACTTTAGGAAAACAGTCTATATCTCCTCCAAGTTTATAGGAAACATAATATTCTCTGATTTTCTTCTTTATGGTGAAACACTAAGAAGTCAAGACATTGAAGTCAAGCGGAAGATTGGATTAAAAGATGATGATATTGATCTCTTCCTTATTATTTCCATTTATTGCACTTGTTCATATGACCCACTTCAATAC
Source organism: Tupaia belangeri chinensis (assembly GCF_000334495.1). NCBI lineage: Eukaryota > Metazoa > Chordata > Mammalia > Scandentia > Tupaiidae > Tupaia > Tupaia belangeri. Next base: position 1,947,248 of record NW_006159510.1, read on the forward strand.
TTGTCAAATCTGGGCCAGGGTTCAAATGAAGGAATGAACAGAAAGTGAATGAGTCCTGGCAGCTCAGTGGTGTAGAGGACTTTTGATATGATGCCATTTGGTTATAGAACACCAAGATAGTCTCCATTTCTTATAACCAAATCTTGTGCTCTAACACCAACAGCCCTGGGCTTCTGTGAGTTCTGTTGGACATCAGTCCGTCCTCTGCCTCTGCTTTCTCCTGGACAGTCAGTGCAGGGGTAGATAAAGTGTGAATATTCAAGTGCATTTTTAGCCATGCTTAATGTACACACTACTGATTTAAAATAATGCAGGTTATCACATAATTGAACAAAATGCCAAAGTTAAATGGGTTCAAGGTGGAAAAGTCCTTTAAAAAATGGGGACAGGATGTAGGAAAAGAGTGTGGAAATAATGGGCATCACCAAGTTCAGGAGGAAGGTTAAAGTAATTGAAATTGTGATGAGAGGAGAGATTTAAGATTTTGGAGGGGAAAAAGGAAGAAAATCTATAGTAGAGGTATTCACTAATGTGAAGTTAAAGGAAAACAGAGAGTTAAAAAAAACTTGGAAAGAATGGACTTTTTTATGATTGAAACACAGTTGAGGAAGGCGAAATGACTAAGGAGAACTCACTGGACCTGGTAAAGGGTCTATTCTGGCATGGGGAAAGGGTTGAGTTCAGACTGCAAAGTGCCACAGTCATCCCACACATGAGGAATACTTGAGACTGGCTGCACTCCATGGAATAGATGGAGACATTTTGGTGAAAGACTTGAAAGCTAAAGGAGGTAATTTGATACTTATGGAAACACTGGCACTGACTGACTGGAGTGAGGTAACTTGGTACTTAGGGCAACAGTACTAGACTAGTGGTAGTTAGTGATTAGTTGGGAACTCACTTGATCAGGAAGTTCTTCTAGAAAGGTCAGTCTTGTACGGCTTTGTGGAATGGATTGGAAGGGAGTAGGAATGTTTATGTGGGATAGAAGATGAATTAGGCCAGTGGAAGTGAGGATGGATGGAGAGAAGTGAGAAAGTTGATCAGTATTGCTAAAGTAAACACATCTCTTGCAACTGGTAACAGGTTTGACGGTGAGAAGGCAGGAAAGATGAATGAGTGAAGTCAGAGTGGACACTAGTATTTTATGTCTCAATGTTAGAAAAGTGGAATTCCTTAAAAGGAAAGGGGTATGAAAATAAAGTCTCTATTTGCTCAAGGGCTATAAATTATAAGTTCAAATGTAAATGAGTGAGATCTGAAGTGCTGAAGGGGCGGCATAAATAAAAAGCAGGAAAAAATAAAATACGAAGTTCAATTTATTTCTCCTTCAGTTACTTCCTATCCACGACTTCAACCTTGTTTGGTTTTTTGATTGTTTTATTTTAATATGTTCCTCTGTTGTTATTGCAATGGTCTCTGCAGTGAGGGTTGCTCCAGAACTCATTATTTATTTATTTATTTTTAAATTATAAAATATATTTTTTAATATGTTATTTATTTTTACATTTTTCACAAACATTTACTTTACATATCAAAATTTTTTTGCTCATACTCCATAGTTCTTGACAGTTAATAAACAACTTTCAAAATTTCAGAATACTGAATTTCAAAGATAATGTTCAAAATATTTCTTATAATTTTGTATAATTTTGTGACTCTATAACAGCAGAGACAGTACGGTTTTAAATATTTTTGAGAAAATATTTACATGTAAACTACTCAAGTTGTTGAAAAGCAAATGCCCACCACACTAGTCACACATAAACCTTCTCAACTCTATTCAGCCCTGCTTACCAAGTATTCTGTGATTTACCATCTGCTAGCAAAGATCAGTCTCTTTTTCTTCCTTCAAAGTCTTTCTCAAGATAATCGTCTGGTGTGGTTGCTCTTTTGCCATCTCTCCTGATTACAATGCTGGGCTGGAAAAGTCCAGGTTATTTTATGTTATAAATTCTTTCATATATCTTCTCTAATCATCTCCACCAGGCAGAACTACTTATGGTGCCAGGCCATCTTTGTAAGAGCTTCTGTTAGCTTACTTGAGATCCACCTTAGTTCCATAGTTTTCTGATTAATCTTTAGGTATGACATTCCAGTCAAAGCCTTGTCCAATAATGAGTATTTCCAATTTCTGAATCAATGCAACAAGCATTATTGAATTTATGCAAATAATCCTTCTGCCACAAAATAAGAATATTCCCAAATATTTCCAATTCAAGAGGAGTCAGGAAGGAAGAAAAGTTTATGTTTCCATTTAAAGAAACAAACAAAAATATTTTAACAAATTATTAAACCTATCAACAACTCAAAAGAAAGTAAAATGTTTAAATTGGGAAAACAAAGTATAGTAAAAAAACATCAGTAATGTTTTACTCAAAAGACATAAAATTCTATTTTTCAATTTCAGTCTTATGTTCAAACTCTCTTCTGAATATATAGTATTACTATGGTCCAATCTTTCCATTTAAATCTTGGAGTCTAGGAGATGGAGTTTAGAGCACAGCTTCCCTCAACACACCAGTACACACCTCAGCTTTAAAATGGATTCTTGTCTGAATATTTTGGGAGTCTCCAGAACTCTTTTTTATTTATTTATTTTTTTTACATCAGTCATGTTCCTTTTAAGTTCCAATTTGTTTCGAGCTCACCTGCTCCTTTTTGCCTCAGGTGCTTAGAAAGCGTTGGCAAAAACTCCCTCTTTAGAGCTAGACCACATCCTTCTGAGAGCTGTTTGATCATGTCCCTGAAGACATGTTCAACATCCTCCTGTCTTGAGCAATCCCTTTTCTGATCCATCTCCCTGAGGAACAATTCCACTCAGCCACTCCCTACACTCAGCGCATCACACCCTTACAACTAGTCCTCCTCTGGAGCCTCCATCCAGATTTAGAGCACTCCATCCCAAGGTGGACTTTCCTCACCACACTCACAACTTCTCTGCAGCCTTCCATTCCTCTTTTACTTCCCTTATCATCCATGCCACATTTAGTTACTTGTCAATCAATTCTCCTTAAGTTTTTGCATCGTAAAAACAAACATTTACATACCATACCCACATGCTTTATTATTTTTTTTTCTTGATAGCTAAAATGGGATATAATTACAGAAAATACATCAATGTTTCTGACATGGAGTTGTCTCCTGCCTGAGTCAAGCAGAACTAAGGAGCTACCAGATGAATACTGTTGCTACTCCCAATATTGTCCAGATTCAGTCTAGAATCTGTACTCAGAGAAGTTTGTTTTTATCTTGAGTCTGTAGTGGAAAAGTTCAGTGGGACCCAGTTTCAATGCAATGCCTGAGGCTGATATAAAGCAGGGTGCATACCTCAGTGAACCGTCAGGCTTTTGGAACAGTTGTTGGACTCAGACTCCATTCCAGAGATAGTGGTTCTGAAGGTTAGGATGGTCTCTGGGTGGAAATTATCCATGAGTCACCCTTTGGGGAACACTAGGGTAGACTTCAATTCTCTGGCTTATAGTCACTCCACTCAGCTACACATGTCTTAGTCCGTGTTCTGTTGATATTAACAGATTACTTGAGACTGGATAATGTATAAATGAAAGGGTTTATTTGGCTCATGAATCTAGTGTCTGGAAAGTCTGAGAGCATGAGGTCCGCATCTGGCTGACTTCTGGTGCTGTGTCACAACGTGGCCAACAGAAGCAAAAATGCATTGGGGGCAGGCAAAGACAAAATGTGCAAGTGGGTGAGCTTGCTTAATTGATGGGAACTAATCAGTGACAACTTGTTCCTTCCCAGCAGATGAAATCAATCTGTTCCTAAGATCTGTTCCCATGTCCCAAGTATGTTCCACTAGGTCTCACCTCCCAACATGGTTTTATTAAAAGTCAAATTCTAGCATGAGTTTGGGTGGGGACACAAAAACCATAGCAGCGCATGACTAATATTCTGGAAAGCTTATTTATTTCTAGATATGCATTTTCAATGTTCCGTTTACCACCTTATCACCTAGAGAAATAGTCAAGGTCCAGAGGGAAAATATTTTTCACAGACTGGAAATACTTTGGAAAAATGTAAATATTTTTTTCTTCTCCTGGACACTAGGGTTAATACTTTGGAAAAACATAAACTTTTTCTCCTGGATACTAGGGTTAAGCAGAAAATTGAGACAAGGGATGAAGTGTTATTTTCTATTATTTCCAGCCCCCAATGTTCTAAATCCTCCAGTGCCTGAAAATGCAGTTTAAATGATTTTTTAAAAGTTCTTCTCAGCTTGTAGCTTGAGCTTTAGCTCACACTGATTTTTACAGCTAAATTATAAAGCTCTGACAAAGGGGCTTAATAAAGGAAACGTAGACAGACTTGAACGGAGGCGGTTTTGAATGGTTGTCCTTGTGATAGGCGATCTCGCTGAGAAGGCCCAATCAGTCAGAACCAGAAGCCATTGAGGAGGCATGATCAGGAGATATTAGAACAAACCTTATTGTAAGAATTCTTCAATTTATGCAGCTTTTTCAGAGTACAGAGTCCTGAGGCTTCCAAATATCAATAGGGTTCAATATCGTAGAGAAGAGGTATTTAAGGAAAATTGGCCCCCAAATCACTGTGCTATTGTCATCTGTTCTTATCCAGTTCGTAAAAACTAATGTAGAAGCTATTTTTAAAACTTGTTTTTTTTTTTTTTTTTTTTTCAAAAATCCTTTCTTAAGTTTCTTCATCAGAAGTGAGATTAGCTATCTTTTCTTTTTTTTCCCTGTGTATGGACGTGAGTGAACTAAATGGGATCTTGGCAGCCCTTTTTTTGGGGGGGTGCCTAGACATGTGCTCATCCTTCATACTGACTCTAATGGACAGACAGCTAAGGACAACGACTTTGTAGAGAACTGACTTGTATCTCTTGTCCCCTTGTATATGAGTGTAGAGTCACAAAACGGTTTGCATTATGCTTTGAAATGGTGAACAAAAGAAGAAGAAGAAGAAAAAGGAGCCGTTTGGAGTGGTCCACATGATCTTTTTATCCGATCAGAATTGTTGACAAGGAATAGACTTTGTTTTCCAGGCAGCTCTTGTTGGTCCCTGAGGCCCATCCTGGCACAGACCTGGCCCCTGCCACCTCCTGTCAGATTTCCCAACTCCTCTTCCTTCCAATACTGGAGGAACTTGAAGCAGGAGCTGTTTTTCTCTGTACCTGGGAGCTTCCTCCATGCCCCATATAATGCTCCCTGAGCTCATTCTAGTCATACATGACCTAGGGAAATGACAGAAATGATAAGAATATAGAACTCTGCAGTCCTCTGATTCTAGGGTTCTTAGAATCAAGAGGATTGAGTGGCTAGTCTTTTTTGTTTGTTCGTTTTTAATTTTCTAGAAGGTATATGCACTCACCGGGGGAGGGAGAGAGAGAGAAAGAGAAGGAGAAAACCCCGTCCCCAGTCCCCCTTCCTCGCCTGGCCATGGGACATGGTCACACCACAATCCTTTCTCTCTCCTTTTGGGATTTTGGGTATATCCACCAGTTTTTAAGTCACCTACTTGGGGGCTTGAACATCTCAGTTGGCCTTGTAGGATTCAGAGACCTTAACCACTATGCAACCATCTAGTTTTTTTTTTTTTTTTCAGTACTGTTTAGAAGCAGTCCTTGACGGCTCTGAGCAGTTGTATGTTCTAAATTTCTAACTGTGCTGTGATGCAGGAAGGGCGGACAGGGAGGGGACACCAGGGCAGGCCAGGCTGTGGCCTTCAGATTCCCAACTGTTAGAGGAAAGCCTTTGCTCTATGGGATGGGGCAGCAAAAGAGATGGGAACACAGCTCCAGGAGAGGCTTTGTGTCCCAGGACCTTTTCTTGTTACTTCACTGTTTTCATTATCTGGAGGCAATATATACCTCCTACCAATTTGGAATATAGGATTATTTTTGAGTGTCCATTGAAGTCTTTCAAGGAAGTAGAGATTTACACTGCAGGAAGAAGCTAGAATTTATCTTTTCCTTTCACAGAAGTGCATGATGAGGGTAAATTACAGAGTTTGCATTAAGTGCTTTGAGATCCTTGGAGGGAGAGTAAAAAAATTCCAGGAGCTCTCCCTGCCCTGCTGTGTGTCTCCCTTTTTAAAAAATTGATTCCATTACTGAAGAAAGAGCGAGAGAAAGAAGTCCAGGACACAGGTTATATTTTCTGCAGAGGCTTTCAAAAGGCATTTGATAAAGTATCATATAGAAGCCTCACATGAAAGTGAGGATTTATGAATTACAGGCAAAAAGAAGTCACTTGAAAATGAGGTGCAGACGAGAGCAAGGAGCTATGATTAGTCACTCTGACAGACAGTCGAAAAATAGGACTCGGCGTGGCTGGTTTACGGAGCTGTCCCTCAGCAGCTGCAGTGGGCTCTGCCTCCCTCGTAATTCACAGAGGACAGAGCCTAGACTCTTTCTCATGGGCAAATCCTTGATTCTCCAGAATCTCAGATGGCCACCGAGGTGGTACACATTAGAGCAAAGGTTCTGAGACTACAGGGCTTACACTAAGGGAATGGCAGAGCTACCTGCATCTCCCCCTCTGATAAGACATCTGGATAGCTTGCTGTTTGCAGAGCCAGGATATAAGGAATGTAGTAATTGACATCTATGCCCTGCATATTTGGAAATATGGAACCTCAGGACAGGATACTCTTCCTAAGGTCAGGGCGCTCTCATAAAGTATGAACAGAGGTCAGGTAAGGCAGGCCCATTTTGCACCCCGCTGGGCACTGTCAGCCCCAGGACAGTTTTGCTGGGACCACTGGTCCACCATGTTCCCTTATGTTGAGCCAGGCTGGGAAACTCCAGGGAATCTTCCTCATTTCGGACCAGGACTCTCCTAATCTCACTCCTTAATCATTACACCCAACGTCCCTACTTCGTGCTCACGTAGCATCTTTCTCCATGCATGCATCTCCTGTTACCTTTGCAGGGCTGGAGGCTGGCAGATGGCAGGAGTGCAGGTGAGGGTGCTGCACGGCTACGCCCTTGTGTAAAACTGAGTGATGCCATAGTTAGTTTAAGGACATCTTATTTCACTCTGGGCTCTCATCTCACTCTTTTTCATTCCTATCAGTCTAGACTCTGAACTACCAGGTGCTCTTTCTCAGCTGTGTGACTCCGCCTTTGCATCTTCTGCCACATACAAATCCTTTAAAAGCACTTTCAGTGGCTCTAAGGGAGCTAGTCAAGGGGAAATTATCTCAGAACAGAAGCACTGAGTTTCTTCTCCAGATACAAGAACATTTTCACAATATGAACAGGATATATTCTGAAATACTGTATATGAAATCCCCAATAAACAGTCAAATGCTCCCCATCCCTAGCCCTTGTCTGTCACATGCCCATTTCCTAGCTTTTCTCCAGGTCCACATATGAGAAGTTATTTCAGATGAGCAATGCATCTCATGAGGATGAGGAAAAGGGGAATTGGGGAAGTAATATTTCTTGTAATTGGTAGTAATGATTAATGACATCTTCAAGGAAGAATCACTTAATATGTGTGACTTGTGTCATTCATAAAAGGTAAATGTAGTATCTCTCTTCTTACTTGAGGGTTATTACAGAGGTTGGCATAAGCTTGTCCAGATTTTCATCTAGTTATAGTGAAGCCTTGCCTCACTTAAATATTTGTATGTGTGGGACCAGCAGTTGGCATAATGGCTATGTTGCTGGACTTCCATGTAGTTGACCATGGTTCGAGTCCCAGACCCAGTGGCTCAAAACTCACGCCGGGTGCATGTGCGTGCATGCCCAAGATCCCGAAAGGAGAATGGAGGAGAAGGGATTGTGGTGTGGCCATCCCCCCTGGGGGGTTATTTCTCGCTTTCTAGCTCTCTGTCTCTCTCTGTCTGTTTGGCGAGCGCATGTGCCCTATAGCAAAAACCTCTCAAAAAAAAAAATTGTATGTGTAAACTGTGCCAGTTAACACCACTTTTTTGTAGTATTTGAAATTGTCTTTCAGAGAACTGATCTCATATCATATTGGAGGTCACTGTGTGGGACCTTGCAAGGCTCTTCCTGGTACTTTGACTTAAAGACAGCAGCATGTTTTTCAGAGGCACAAGACCAGGAGAGAAGCTCCAGACCACTGGGAAAGACAGCAAACCAGGAATTTTCAAAGTGATGTGAGCGGATATGTACACACTGGCAAAGGCTGGAAAATGGAGGTAAAGTGAGACGTTTATTTAGGTAAGCCCAACCCAGAACACAAAATTTCCACATAGCACATTTAGCTGCAATAGGAGCATCCTTGTCCCCTCTGAAATGCTGCATTCATATATTCATTTATTTTCACTTGGCTTGTGGATTCTCTAGCACTATATATTATAGAGTTGGCCCCATGATTCTAGCTTCCGAGGACCATTTATGAAGTAAACAACCAATAATCAATGTATTTGAGGAAAAACAAATGCCTTTTAAAAATGTATATATTAAGATATAAAGCATGGGGAGGGGGCTGACAGGTGGCATGGTGGTTAAGGGTGCTGGACTCCCACATGGCTGGCTGTGGTTAGAGTCCCAGACTTGGTGGCTTGCTTTCTTGCTTTCTCTCTCTCTCTCTCTCTTTCTCTCTCCTGTGCTTACTCTCACTCTGTCCCTCTGGTCAATTAAAATAAATAAATAAAATTTAAATAAAATAATTCTTTAAAAAATTGATAAAAATGATGTAAAGCATAGGGATACTTAATATTACTCTACTAGCATTCTATGACCCATATCATCTAAAAAACCAGACATTTTAGCAATATTGAAAACATTTAATACTCTTGGAAACATTTGATAGAACAAGATATTGGTAATATATATATATATTTTTTTTTTGGAGAGATTTTCACTGTAGGGCACGTGCGCTCGCCAGACAGACAGAGAGAGACACAGAGACAGAAAGTGAGAAATCACCCTCCAGGGGGGATGGTCACGCCGCAATCCCTTCTCCTGCATTACGCTAACAGCTGGTTCCCGGTAATATATTTTGAAAATAGATCAGGATTTAAAAATGCTTGGCAATATTCAATATTTACTTGGTTGCTAAATATTCAATCAAGAGTGGCTCTTTCTCTTGCCTTGCAAAAGAACATTATTATCTTTGTAAATAAAGTTGGCTTGGAAACCAATAGCCTAGAAATGGTTTAATTTCCATCATCAAATCCATGTATTTGGGGTCCGGACAGTGTTTAAGTGGAAATTCCATAGAACTGAGCTTACTGTGATGAAATAATTTGCTGCTTCCTCTTATGTCCATTTATTGGGACACCGGGTTGTAGAGACTTCCAGATAAGAGTGGTATTTTGGATAAAAGTGGGTGATTGGAATGTTACTGCTTTATTTTTGTCAGAGACTGACTCTTAGTTCTACTTTCACTTCTCTCTTCTGGGCCTTGATTGCCCTGGTAAAGGGAGAAGGCTGGAAATATCTCATGGAGTACTGTCCCCACCGTCCCCAGAAAATTCACACAGGGAGGGACCTGCACTTTATGACTCAGGTATGATGGGTGTACGGTATTCAATTTGCTGGCAATGGTAGTCTGTGCTCTGCAAGAGAAACCATGCCATCCAGGCATTGTTGAGCAGATACTAACTTCTCTTTTCCTTTTGGGATTGTATCCTTGGTCTGTATCCTCACCAACTCTTCCTGCCTCCTCTGCACATCTCTCCCCAGGGTGGAGCTGGCCACACCCCTAGGATTGTGCTTTTTCCTGTGTTTGTTGATGGCCTTTTTTGCCACCATCTTACAGTGGCTCCTCTTTGTTTGAACACTTTGCAGGGTGCAGTCACAGCTCACCCCAGTTGCATTCTCTGCTCTACTTTTCAAACTCTCTGTGACACTCCCAACCTACATTTTTAAAGAGGGAAAGCATGCTGTCATTCTGGCAGCTTAGCTTCTGGTTTTATTTGACTCTTTAAGAGAAGCATTGACTTCTATGTTTTTATTTCTCCTAACTTTCTAGCCCTATTCTCATATAACAAATTCAAATACCCAATGATAACTGGATATCCCATTTGTGAACATTACTGTTTGAAGTATTAGGTCATGGGGAAAGTCATGACTCATTTTTGTGTAGAAAAATTGACCCAATAATACTGCTAATGGTTAACTATTATTGAGTACTTCAGTGTGCTAAGGAGATATTGTATATACTCTGCATTAAGATCACAAAGTTGGTTCTAGGTATTCCATCTGTAAATAGTGCTGGCAAAGCTAGAAGAAATAGCAAATTGCAAAACAGTGAAGAATCAGATCTAAAGTCCAGTTCTGTTCATTGTGTCCTCATTCCAAAACATGAGCTCTTGAGAGATGTCCCTGACTATTCTCTATTCTTCAGGGCATTTCTCACAGACTCATATGCGCTTCAAGAATGCAAAAAGTGGGAGCCAGCAGTTAGTGTAATGGCTATGTAGCTGGACTCCCACGTAGTCGACCGCGGTTCGTGTCCCGGACCCAGTGGCTTAAAACTCACGCCGGGCGTGTGTGCGTGCGTGCCCAAGATCCCAAGAAGAGAATGGAGAAGGGATTGCGGCGTGACCATCCCCCCGGGGGGTGATTTCTCGCTTTCTGTCTCTATGTCTCTCTCTGGCGAGCGCACGCACCCTATAGCAAAAACGTCTCAAAAACAACAACAACAACGAAAAAAGATAAAAAAAAACCCATAATAAAAATAAAAATAAAAAATTCAAAAGTCTTTGTGTAAGCTTATTTACAAATTACAAAGCGAAAACCTCTCCAAAAGAAAAAAAAAAGAATGCAAAAAGTGAAACACAAAATCATCCTGCATCTCTGTTGATAACTATACACATACAATTATCATGACTAATGCAGTAGCAATTGTTGGTCTTGGGTGAGGGTAGTTATGGTAAAATGAATACAATGAGGAAATCTCAGAAGGATTCACAGAAAGAAGTAACTAAATATATTAAAAAATTATGCAGGAAAAAAATTATCATTCAAGGACCAGGTGGTGCAGTGGTAATGCACACAGGAAAGGTCCTGGATTTTCATCCTGATACCTCTCTAAATATGCTGGGCATGCACGTGCTTGTGATCTTGGCTGACTGAGACTTGGGGGTGGATTGCCAAGTACAAACTCTGTCAAGGGTGCTGTCTCTCTCTCTCTCTCTTTCTTTTGGAAGAAACAAACTTAGAATAAAAATACATAATTGGAGATGTCAGGATGATTTGACTAAGGAAGACCTGAAGGTTGGGATTCATGCCTTCATGATGACATGATCTTACTGATAAGAGACAAGCAGTGAGTAGAGACTGCTAGATGAAGTGCTAAGAGATTCACATCCTAAGTCCTTTGAGCCTCACAGCAATCCTGTTAGTGGGTTTTCTTCACTGAAAGAGGAGGAAATTGTGTACATTGCAGGTCAAGACTCAGCCTTGTTTTTGGCCTCTCCAAATGTCTGACGTTCCACACACATCACGCCTTACCTTCCTCACCTTTGGTGATGCTGCATTTTAATTCACTTTTCTATCCTTCTCTTTCTCTTTTGGTGCTCTCTTTCTCTTCTTGCACATATAATGATTATTTCCTATGACTCCAGTCTCTGGACCATTCAAACATGTCTTCGGAATGAGAACTAATATATTTTTAGGGAATCAACTAGCACATCCAAGAGGATGCTTTTAAAATCAGTATCCAGCTCTGACTTCTCACAGAATATTATTTCTGAGTCTTAAACATTGAAGGGAACATTTCGTACCATGGCTCTTCCATAATTCATTGTCATTTCCCCTAGGACTCGTTGGACCTTCCCTATTTATGCCATTGGTACAAGGATCTTCCCATTTCAGGATGTTAAATTCGTCTCAGATTTGTGCTTTTCTTTATTTCTCAATTCCAGAGAATTACCTCATTCTGTAATTGCTGAAATTTCACTCTCTTTGTAATGTAGTCTATTTTACAGTCTCTTCCGTGAAAGACAGACTTGAAAATTCAGAGAACATCACTCTTCGCCAATTCATAGTTTAATGTCTTCTTGTCAAATATGTTGAATTTAATTTAATATGAAAATCTTAATCACACCCATCCTTTGTATGTGTGTGTGTGTGTGTGTGTGTGTGTGTGTGTGTGTTGGAATCTGTGTATTTATTTATTTTTTTAAACTTAATGTGCTAACAAACATTTTTTCTTGAAAGTCCAAAACAAGGTTGGTTGAGAGAAATATAAAATATGTTTGAAATATAAAATATATTTGAGAGAATCAGTGCTTCAAAGAACATAATTCATCTTCTTCATACTGAGAAGTTATGTGTAAGGTATTAACTACTGTGATTAATATTAGGCCTAACTAGTATTTATTATATGTTACCGACTTATAAGTATGCTTAAACGTGAGGCTACTGTAGGCATTATTTAAAGTACAAATAACACATTTAAAGTTATCTGCCGATGATAATGTATATGGCAATGTCTTTGACTTGACTGATAGGCACTTTATTCTTCCTGGGAAAAATCATGTTATACACTTGAATGATGCACAGTGATTAAATGTAAATAAAAAAATAAAGTATTACTACCATTTTGATGATGATAGAATCAAGAGCATTACTTGAAAAAATAATAGTCCAGTAGATAAAGTTGAAGACTGCATTTCTCAAAGAAGGTGTTGCTGTTTCTATTAGAATATCTCTAAAATTAGTTCTATGTGCACTGCAAACCTACTTAGGAGAGATAAGGAAAAGAAAGACTCTAATGCTATAAAGCTAAGCTCTAAGTTGCGTAATGTGGTTTCAGAACTACGATTGGTAGCAGCTGCAGAAAGATCTTTAAGATTATGCCCAGGAAATCTGGCTGCTTGTTATATCATTTTACTAAAATTATCTGGCTCTTTTAAAACTACGTGGTTAATTAATTTGATGTGACTTCTACTGAAATAAATCTATAAACTATAGGTGGTTGGAGATATGTAGGTTTTAAATGACTGCATTTATTATTATTATTATTATAATTATTTTTAATTTTGCTTTTCAGTTAAAATATGTGGACTCATAAGTCCTGTTCTCAAAGTATTTCGTGAGTCATTCCAGGATCCAAATCTGGCTCTGACCTCTATTTGTAGAGAATCTTACTGTTCTTCAGATCCACTGTGGAGCTGCCTATGACCAAAGTGTGGTCTGCAGGTGGTAGCCCACAGACTGGAGGCTGGATTCAAGTTGCAGGGCTCTGGCATAGCAAGGGGACAGCACCCTTTGAGGTTTATCCACTGACATCCCATGCCCTGCCACATACTTTCAGAGGAAGGTGAGAGTTCTGACTATCTTCCTTGATGAAACAAAGACATTTACTTCACTCTTTGTTTTTCTAATTTTATGTGACCAGTTTTCAATAACATTTCAAAGTATATTTGTTATGATTTTCTTGTTCTGGAAAAATCTTTTCTTACTGTGTATGAGCAATCTAGAAACATATGCACACATACTCATACACACAGCATAATACATTCATGCATATGTACATGCAAACAACATACGCACACAGCCACATACAAACACACACATGCATGCACATAAACATGCATGTGTACATATAAGGTATATCTGCTTTCTCCTCTCCAGAGCTGTCCTAGAACGGTGACGACCAGGAGATGCTTTCCTTGGGAAGACTTATTGTATCTGACCCCATCACAAAACCATAAATTAAAAATTATCACCTCAGTAGCAATCTGGTCTGTATCCTGTCTCAGGCAGCAAGAATACAACTGTTGATTTCCATGCAGTTCAGTTCAGAAAACACAACTGATTTACTTTAGTTAAAGCCCCATCCTTGTAAAAAAATCAAGTTTGCCTTTGAACAGCAGTTTTTCAATCCATTTTTCTGCAGTGGAACTACTGATCCCTTTTCTTTCTACTGTTGGGCAGAGGGATTTCTTTAAGTCTCACTGTCCTTATTTGTTATGAGAAGTAGATGAAATTCAATGTTTGCTTAGCCTGGAGTCTGGAAAATCCAGAGTTGGGTAAATGGCAGCTCCTTCTGGGAGTATGAGAGACGGCAGGCTTTCATTGACATTTGCCTTTAGTCATCCTCTGTATTCTTGCAGTGTCATGGGTAGTGCTGGTTCTTCCTCAGGATTTCAACCCTTGCCTGCATTCAGTACTCCAAGAGAAGCCTTTTTGTGGCCAAGTCAGAGCCTTTGATTCAGCCCTTGGGAGGCTTTTGGACCCTGTCCGTGGTCAGAACCCTGGTTCTCACACTGTGTACTTCCTGACTCCCCAGAACTCAGGGCCCTGACTCCTAATGGGAGAGTGAGACCTGGACCCTCACTCAGGAGCAGACCTGCATATCCTGCAACCGCTTTGTACCTCTTTGAGTCATTGCAGGTGATCTACACCTGTTTATTGCCTCCTGGTTAAGAAGCAAAGCCTGGGACAATTCTTCATGCTAGAAAGGAAAGTGGAGTCAGAGAAGACCACAGCAGCCATCAAACATTGTCTGCAGAGTGCCTGCAGGTGGCACAGGTGAGACAGCCTGACACCAGGGCTCTCAGAACATCAGGTCTTGAGCATTCCCCAAAGGAAATGCTGCAGATGAGACAGGACACCAGCTGTCCCCAGGGGCTTCAGGGAGCCTCCCTTCCTTCTGAGATCACTAGCTTCCCTCTGTGCTTCCCTGAAATGCTAGGGTTGGCTGTGCAAATGTCATTTCAATCATAGTCATTTAGATGAACAACTTACAAATGATGCCTAATTAGCATGCAGCACAGTGAAAATTATGTATATCATCAAACATGTGTCAAAGAAACTTAGTTGCTCATTTTATCTGATTAAGACTCTAAATGCTGCTCCTGCTTGCTAGGTGTTTGTTGTTTGGTGCTCTGTAGGATGGTGCACATCGCACTCATGTCCTCAGTGAGGTCCTGGATGAACTCATGGGGTCTTTGTATGGGGTTCCTTCTTAATGCTTCTGTCTAAAATTTACCCATCCTAAGGTAATTGAAAGATACTCGATGGTCCTGCAGGCAGAGTTTGGGAAGCCCTTCGTTTCTGCTTCTCAGCACTTTGTAATTATTTATGTAGCATGTATTAAATGGGCATCAATTAGTCTGGGAAAAGCAAAGTACCATGAAGGAGTCTATGTCCTTGGAACCACAAAGAACACAGAAATCTCAGGTACAGTGGGGAGTTAGGTTCCCCTGGCTCAGATAGCATTCCTGGCACCCAAAGGAAATTCTCAAGATCATTGTACAATGACAATTAATCGGGTGAGAGTCTTTGAATCTCCATGTAAATAAGGTATAGACTAGTCTGCAATGAAGTTCAGCATGGCAACGTATTATTGACCTCCAGGAGTGTGTAATGTGGCTGTTATATTTAATACCAGCACCTTTTCATTACCCCAGTGTGGTCTGGAAACTGCCTTATCTCATCAAGTTGCCTTGCCGTTGGATTGTGGCACAGGCCCTGTTGTGTGTGTGTGTGTGCATAGTGGGTCTGTATGTTTGTCTATGAGTACATATCTATGTATGTGTGTTTCACACTCTTCATTCTCAAGCTTTTCATAGGTAATTCAACTAAAAATAATCCACTATTTTAATGTTAATTGCGACTTAATTCTTTAGCTATCCTTGAAAGGTTGTGTTTTAGACACTGAGACTTATCAATTCTATCTCTAAGAAGGTTGCTCCCTCCTACTGGGCTAAGCGCAGGACGTAGTTGTCCATCCTTAGTGTCTTCCCATTTGTACAACTTGGTGGCTTTCTGTCCCCATTCAGTGCTCTCTGCTCCTCTGTGTTTCATATTTTAAAGTCAAGTATTATAGTGGGAAGTGTCACTTGCAAATTGGTAGCTGAGGCAAATAATGTATCCTTTGTGTCCAGAATACAGTTTTGCATTTCCTGTGTAATATTAGTGATATTACTAAGTCTGCCCAGCTGGAGCAGGCTGGGCTCCTCCTACTTACCCATCACCATCATAGTGAGACCTGAGATGTGCCCCTACATCACACTGTGACTGCTCATTTCATTGTCTTCCCAGCTTAAAGCAAGCTTCTTGGAGGGCACGGGAATTATCTTCCTAGCACACAGAAAGCCATTGACCCAGGTATTTTAAAAATATAAGTGAGTAAGTAAATAAGTGAGATAATAGGGACCAGCAGTTGGCTTAATGGCTATGTCGCTGGACTCCCATGTAGTTGATCGTGGTTCGAGTTCTTGACCCGGTGATTTAAACTCATGCCTGGCACGTGTGCATGCATGCTCAAGATCCCAAGCAGAGAATAGAGGAGAATGGATTGCAGTGTGCTTTTCCCCTCTAGAGGGTGACTTTTGCTTTCTGTCTCTGTCTCCCTCTGTCTTTCTGGCAAGAGCACATGCCCTATAACAAAAACCTCTCCAAAAAAAAAAAAGAGATAACAAATGTAGGAGTAAATAAATGGTTGTTCATTTGAAGACTATATGTAATAATAACCTTCTCATATGTTTATGGCATTTCATATGTCATGATGTTATGGGCTGAGTTTTATTCTCTTCTAGTACATAGGTTGAAAGTCTTTTTTTTTTAGGAATTACTTTATTTAACTTTATTTATTTATTTTAATTTGACAAGAGAGGGAGAGAGAGAGAGAAAAAACAAGTCACCAGGTCTAGAATTCAAACCGCAGTTGGCCATGTGGGAGTCCAGCACACTTAACCACCATGCCAACTGCCGTCCCCATAGGTTGAAGTTCTAACCCCTCAGTACCTCAAAATGTGACTGTTTTTGGAGCTAGGGCCTTTGAAGAGGTAACTAAGGTAAGGTAAAGCTGTTAGAGTGGACCCTCATTCAATATGACTGAGGCCTTTATAAGGAAAGAATATTTGTATACACACAGAGACACCGAGAATGTGCTGGCAAAGAGAAAAGACCAGGTGGGGTGCACAGGAAGACAGCTAAGTTCAAGCCCAGAGAGAGGTCTGGAGAAATCATCCCAGACTTCTGACTTCCAGAACTTTGAAAAAGTAAATTCATATTAGAAAGCTCTCCAGTCTATGGTATTTTGCTATGGCAGGCCTAGCAAACTAGTTCTTATCTTATGCCAAGCAATGTATATGTTACCCATGAAATCCTTGTGCTGTAAGAAAAGTATTGGCATAATTTTATCATACAAAAGGGAACTGCAATTAGAGGGGTCAACAACCTTGGCCAAGGTTACACAACATATATTTGACAGAAGGGAACTGGACCAGTCATTTCAATTCAACTCATGTCCTTCTAGTCATAATACTTCACATTCTTTTTTGTACAAAGCCATGTCTAAGCCATCGTGGGTCACATAAAATGAGCAAAATATGAGCTTATTTTTCCTCACAGTACAGGAATGAACTTTGTCTTTTTCATTTATTGCAACAGTTATTGAATATTTACTATTTTCCAAGCTATGTGTTGGGGATTTAGAGATGAACAACACAAAGTCCTGGCTTTAAGGAGCTCACATTTCAGTAAAAGACAGATATGTAAACGTAAAAGAAAAATGCCACACTATCAATACAACAGTAGAAGTACCCTTAAGTTCATATTTATTCACGTATTCATTCATTTCTTCATAATTATGTGTGTTTTATTTACAAAAATATACTTTAGCCTTTGAGCCACAAAGGTAAATGTGGTCCTTATACTCATGGGGCTACCTGGGACATGGGAGTGTGCTTTGAAAAGTTTGTAAAGGACTAGCTTGATGACCCAGAGATGACAGGTTGCTTAAGTGAAGCTGCATCCATGTGGAAGATCACAGGTTTGGTTACCAGATTGACCTGTACATGCTATGTGTGTGTTCACTCATGATCCTGGGTGGCTGGAAAGACTGGGGCAAGGGGATTGACTCTGATGTAAGACCTCTCGGGGATGCTTGTCTTTTTTTCTCTCTCTCATTCTCATGAAAGAAATAAATTCTTTTTTTTTTTTTTAAGGGAGATTTTTGTTATAGGGCACATGCACTTGCCAGAGATACAGAAAGAGACAAAGAGAGAGAAAGTGAGAAACTGCCCCCCAGGGGAGATGACCACATTGCAATTCCTTCTCCTCCATTCTCCTCTCTGAATTTTGGGTGTGCATTCACCCATGTCCAGCATGAGTTTCAAAACACCAGGTCTGAGACTCGAACTATGTCAACCAGATGGGAGTCCAGTGCCACAACCATTACATCAACTACTGGCTCCAAACTTTTTTCTTTATACCTTCAAAGAATGTTTGTGGAAAAAAAAATGAAATTGTAGTACAAGTTAATTTTGGTATGAAAAATGTTTGAAATTATTTTTTTCTTTCCCATAATATACACTTTCTATGACCTTTTTGAAGACCTCCATGCATAGAGAAATGCAAGTCACGACATACCATAGTTGATGTGACACAGTTATTTACAAAGTGGCCATAAAAAGGAGGAAGTCGATATCCACTGAGAAGAAGAGGGACAGAAAAGTTTGATAGTAGAGGTAGCATGCTGTGTCTCAGAAGACAGATCATGCCAGGTAGAAAAGGAAGGAAACCTTTTCAAGTGGAGGGAAAGCCACTAGCAAAGGAACTCAGACCCAAAGCTGGTGTTCTGAGAGCTGTCTTAACATGTGAATATGGATTATTTGGCTGAAGCCTAAATTGTGATGAACAGTAAGGTTGGAGAGGTCGTCATTCCTAGACTGTGGAGAGGCTTTTAAATGATGCTGAGATGGGATGCTGTATCTTTCTGAAAAAGAAATCACTTTAAAGAGACTAGTAGTTGAGTGTTCAATTTACAAATAGGGCAGCAGTGTGGCAGGGAGTTTGAAGGACAATACTCACAGGAAAGGGATTAGTCGGGAGGCTGGGCCAAAATTAAGTGAGAGATGATCAAAGTGGGAGAAAAGATACACTAATAAAAGGGAGAGAGGAAATGAGTCCAAGAGAAACTGTTAAATCATTAGATGGGAAAGAGAAGAAGAGGGTGTGGTCTAGGAACTCTTCATGTTTCTGACTTGGGTCATTAAACCAAAGAGGAATTTTGGAAGGAAGACTAGATTTGGGGCAAGACAATGTGTTAATTAGGAATACCTTAGGCTTTAGGAGATAAAATATTGGATCATAGAGAGAATATTTACCATTTTTACCATTCACTTAATAAATAAATAGTGCCATGATCTGAGAGTTGGTCTGACAACTGGGTCATCTAATCCCTGCTTGCAGCACTGGCCTGTTATCTCCCTGTTTCTACCTCATGTTCTATGTCAGCGTTCGCATCTTCAGGTGTCACACCCGTATTAAGGAAGGATGGCAAGGGGAGACCTCACCAAGAATCACACGGGCTAACACCTTAATCTTGAACATCTAACCTCCAGAATGATGATAAGGAAATGTCTGTCAGTGTGTTATGGCAGACTGAGCTAAGACAGGTCATGTGTGAGAAGCCGCAGCTTCAACTTGGGAGGGCTTAGTTATATGTTCTTATTTCCATTTCCACTCTTAGCTAGGTACTAGGCATGCTTTGGATTGAAGATGAGGATCACAATGCTTGATCAAAAATTAAGGAATCTTTCAGCCCCATCTCAGCAGGTGGCCTGCTCTTCTGAATTTCCTTTACTGCAACCTCTAGTCTCTAAATCCTCACAGTATTCCCTCTTCTGTTTCTCAGTGCCTTCCGGGGATTACACATATGTTTGCCATGCTGCATGTTGAGGTCATTCAGCACAATCAAAAGAGAGTTCTATTTCTTTCTTTTCTTTTCTTTTTTTTTAGAGGTTTTCGCTATAGGGCGTGTGCGCTCACCAGACAGAGAGAGACAGAGAGACAGAAAGCCAGAAATAACTTCCCGGGGGGATGGTCATGCCGCAATTCCTTCTCCTCCATTCTCCTCTCGGGATCTTGGGCACGCACGCACACGTGCCTGGCCTGAGTTTTAAGGCACCGGGTCCGGGACGCAAACCGCGGTCGACTACGTGGGAGTCCAGCAACATAGCCATTATGCTAACTGCTAGTTCCCAAGAGAGTTCTATTTCTGATCAGAAGCTTTTGTATGGCAGCATTTCCCCCCTTTTCTATATTGGTTGAGCTGTGCATAATAATGTGTTTATTTACTGCTTTAGTCTAGGACCTCCGGAGACTCATGACTCATCATCACCATGTCATCCCAATCTTTATCAAAAGTAGAGTTTGTGGTGTAGAACTTCAGGGATGTAAATCCTTAATCTTACTCTGTAAGGGGCCAGCAGGGTGTCTGGTGAGTGCTGGGTTACAGGGCTGAGGGGTGGAGGCATGCATAATGCTGGTGATCTTTCTCCATGCTCATAAATAAAGGTTTCTATAAGAGCTGACTACTGACAAACTTACATAGATTCCACTGCTTCATAATAGATAAAATGTCCATGGCAATGGAAGCATGCTGAAAATAGACATAAAAGGAGGCTATCAGAATTGGTCTCCTTTCTACTTAGTTGAAATAAGTACCCTTCTTGCCAGTAGGTCTTAGATTAGCAGAAATGGGATGAAAGTTAGTGGAAGTTATAATGTGACAGAATGTAGTATTGGACTCATTTCCCCCTGGTAATTGGGAATCCACCATAGGTGAAGTAGATGCATAAGCAAGTCCACATGGGCTTGACAAATGTTTAAAGGGCCTGTTGTAGAGGGTTTTGTGATCACACGGGGCAAAAACAATAGTGATCTGAAAGTCCTGTCTGAGATTATGAAGCTGCAATCTTCCAAGAGATGCTTATATATGCTGCAATTAGTGAAGAAAGGCCATTTACATTATTTCTTAAAAAGAATATATCATAGGGGCAAGCAGGTGGCGTGGTGGTTAAGGTACTGGATTCCCAGATGACCAACTGTGGTTCAAGTCCTGGATCTGGTGGCTTGAAAATCGTGCCAGGTGCAGATGTGTGCATGCTCAGAATTCCAGGAGAAGATGAAGGAGAAGGGATTGTGGTGTTACCATCCCCCTCTCGGGGGTTGATTTCTCTCTTTCTTCCTCTCTCTCTCTCCCTCTCTGGTGAACCCCACATGAGCCCTATAACAAAATTTAAAAAAGTTATAGCATATTATACAATAGATCACCATACATATTTGTGATGAAAACTATGGTTTTTACTTAACATTAAATGACATGTATTTTCCATGTTTTTCCTAATTCTTATGTGCATAACTCTGCTGGTGCTGTTATGTATCTACTTGTCTAGACTGAGAGAAACTTCCCAGAATTCCGTGTCCTATATATTTCTGTTTAGGCTGAGCCACAGAGGGATTCTTGTGTGGGATCTGAAAAAGGCACACAAGGCAGCAGCTAGTGTGTAGCTCCTACACACTGCTGCAATCTAAGAGTATGCTTAGCTCTGTGGGGAAGGAACCAGCCTACCATCAAGGCCAAGGCAGTGAGGCTCGAACATTTTCTTGGCTGTCCCATGGCTTTTGCTCTTCCTCAGTTTATACTCACTCTCTCTTCATAACTTTCCAACCCGCCAACTTCAGATTACTCTATCAGTCAGGAAGACATTCACTTTACAGAGACTGCTGAAACAACATCCACCCTGTAAATCCTTTTATCTATGAAACTATTGATTGACCTATCAATTTATCAAATATATCTGTATTTTTCTATTTCCTATCAATCATCACCTATCATATTTATCAATTATCTATGGTAATTCTACCTATCTAATCAGCTGTCTATCCATGTATCTCCTTGTGGTTATGCTTCTTTGATTGAACCCTTATTGATATAATTGTATTGCCACTAACATATGGATCATATATTAGAAAACATCATAGGACGGGTACAACAAAGACACAGGTTTTATTTCTTCTTATTTTCTAGTACCACACTTCTCTAATTATTCTTCCTTGAAAAAATAATGTACTCTGAAGTGGACCAAATTATTCTGCTTTCAAATTGAATTACGGCTGTTACATATTAATTCACAAAATCTATTAAGCACATCAGAATATTTTTGTTATTAATATAATGTTTATTTTTTATTTTTTTATTTTTTTACTATAAGGCATGTGTACTTGCTGGAGAGAGACAGCGAAAGAGAGAAGGAAAGTGAACTATTAAAGATCTTTTTATGATTTTTAAAATTTATATTAAAATAGTATGAGTGCAACTGATTTTCAATTAATGCTGTATGTTTATATTAAAAATATATAAATATAAAATTTTTAAGCAAAATATAATAAAACTCAACTTAAGTAATATTTATTTTAACATTATTTACATATATGTAGATACAACTAATTGTAGGGGTCAGTGGTTGGTGTGGTGGCTGAGGCTCTGGATTCCCATATGGCCAACAGTGGTTCAAGTCCCAGATTTAGTGGCTTGCTTTCTCACTTTCCCTCTCTCTTTCACTCTCTGGTTAACAAATGTATCCTATAGCAAATCAATAATAATAATAATAATAATAATTTAAAAACCAATCGTATACACTTCTTTATGAATTTTAAGACTATGATGGTGGTTAGTTTCACGTGTCAACCTGGTTGGGCCCCAGAGTGCTGACATGTGTAGTAAAAGATGATTCTGGATGTTTTTGTGAGGGTGTTTTAAATAACATTAACCATTAATATTTAAATTGCTAGACTGAATGAGGCAGATTACCCTATCTGATGTGGATGGGCCTCATCCAGTTGATTAAAGAATGACTAGAACAGGGACCAGAAAGTGGCATGGTAGTTAAGGGTTCTGGACTCCCACATGGCTGACAAAACTTGGTGGCTTGATTTCTTACTTTCCCTTTCCTCTCTCTCCTTCTCTCTGTCTCTCTATCTCTCTCATTCTGTCCCTCTCTGGTCAAATTAAAATAAAATAAATAAAGTTAAATAAAATAATATTTTTTTTTTAAAGAAAAAGACTGAGTAGAACTGAAGTTTGAACTCCCCTGCATAAGAGGAAGTGTCCTCCTGCCTGATAGTCTTCAGACTAGATGATCAGCTTTTTCCTAACTTTGCACCAGAACTGGAACATGTCTTTTGGATCCCATGATTCCCCACTGTCTTGAGACTTGTCACATATTAGCCTCTGCAATCAGGTAAGCCAACTACTTATAATAACAATCTTTATGTAGTTCCATCCTACTAATCTTTTTTCTCTGAAGAACATTGGCTTATGCAAAGACCAAGTCAAATGCGCTAATATTGTATAAAAAAATATCCATCCAGTAAAATTAAATTGAGAAAATTTCATGTAACATGACTTTGGACTTAATTATTGATATTCATTTTAATTGTATGGCAACATTTAGCATACATTCTTTTGCTTGTAGGATTTTTAAAAATATTTAAACATGACCACAAATTGAGGTAACTTGATTTTTGTCATTATTTTCTTATTGTATGAACTTTTAAACCACTAATGCATCGATGAATTATTAAATTTAGTAATAGACACTATAATGCAATGTCCAGCACAGTAACTACAGACAGAGGAGGTTGTTAAGTATCTTAAAATGTGGTTAGTCCAGGACTAACCAGTGATGTGGTGGTTAAGGCAGCTGGATCTCAATTGTATGGTTCAAATCCTGGACCTGGTAGCTTGAAAAACAAACTAGGCATGTGCCCAGTTCGTGTGTGTGCATGCCCAGAATCACAAGAGAATGAAAGGGAAGGGATTGAAGTATGGCCACCCACGCCTTGCCCCCCAACCCCCAGAAAGTTGCTTTTTCACTTTCCTCTCTCTCTGTCTCTCTCCAGCAAGTGCATGTACCTTATACCAAATTTAAAAAGAAATGCAGTTTAGTCTAAACTAATATGACCTGTAAATATAAGCTACATATAGAATCTTAAAGATTGATTATACTTTGGAATAATAGTATTTTGGACTTAGGAGTTAGTGAAAATATGTAATTAAATTAATCTCACCTATTTCAGTTTACCTTTTAAATGTGGCTTCAAGGAGAATTTAAATTACATATGTGACTCCTATTATTTTTCTATTGGACAAGGCTAACATATGTAGATACACTGACAACCAATAAACCAACACACGTTGGGAGCTGTTAGAAAGAAAGATTGTAGCTAACTACTCTGGGGCCAGTGTTTTTTATTTCTTAGGTCTTAACCCCCATGTGCCATGCAATGACGTGGTTCTTCTCTTACTTTTCTTGTTTTCTCATTTATTTCAAATACTGCAACACGAAAGCTGAAACACAGAGGCAGACACTGAATGAATAGCTAGCTCATTAACCCAGAAGGTCCGAAATATACAAATTAACCAGAATGTTTTATATGAGTTCTTTTAAAAATTTTATTATTTTTCATACATCATTTGTAGTGTTATAATAGATGAATCATAGTCATTGTAAATAAATCGAACAAAACAATCATAAGAAATAAAATAAAAACACTGTAATCAGCCTATTCATTGATAGCCACCATTAACATTCATTTAATATTCTCATGCACAAATAAATTTGTTGTTATTGTAAGATGGTTTTGTGGTTATGTGGGTTCTTCACAAGGCACTGAAAATGAACCATCAAAAAATAGGAAAAAAAGAAAAAGAAAACAATAAAGGAAATCACAGGTAGCCAATCTGAGAAATACTTTTCTCCTTTTTCTTTCCTCTTTCTTTTTTCTTTAATTGCCAGAAGGCATGCACACTCTCCAGAAACAGAAACACACACAGAGGGAGAAAGCAACTCCCAATGGAGCATGGTTCACACCAATATCTTCTCTTCCATTTCTCCATCTTGTGGGTACTCTGGGCACACATGCACACACACTTGGCATGTTTCCCAAGCTGCCAGGTCTAGGATTTTAACCACCGTCAACCATGTGGGATCCAGATCCTTTAACCAATAGGCTAAGGGTCAGAGCCAAACAATATTTTCTGCATCATATTTTAATGCACTTTATGTAGAATTCAATGACTTCCTCAGACTCCACTATTTAGCTTGAGGATAATCACCAGAATATTGAAAGGTAAAGAGGGAGGTGCTACTGAACACCTAATGTGGGTCTAAATTTCACCCCTAGAAAATGTGGATTTCCACTCTAATTTATGGATGAGGAAACTGAGCAACACAGAGTTTAAGAACAGTGTTCTTGATCATTCCATGTTTAGTGAGTGGCTCAGTCAAGATTTTAACCTTAAGTCTGAAAACCAAGTTCCATAAATTTAATAGTTCTGGCAATATTTCAGAAAACGATTATTTTTAAATGTGTTGGGGTGTTGGAAAAGCAATGACGTATTTTTCTATGTAAAAATGCATCATGACTTTTCGGACAACCCAGTGATTACCTACTGCTGTGAATTCAAACTATAAATACAGTCTCTCTTTAAAAAAATAGTTTTCTAAGTTTGTATTTTCTCCTTTATCTTGCCCCAGATATTGTCCCATTAAGAAACAGAAACCAAAAAAATGTTCCATAAGCTCTGACGTCCCTTCTTTTTCTTTTGTGTACTCTGACTTTATTATAGCGATGATCTCATTTAGCCTTAATAGAAAAATTTCTTCTCTTTTAAAGTTCATCCCGTTATTCTGTTTAAGGCAGTAGCCCTTCATTCATGTCCCTTTAAACAAATTATGGTAACCAAATGTGTACATCTCTAATGTAGATATAAAGGTTCAGTTCTTTTTCAGTGCGATGTCTTCATTCAAATGTTCTTTCTCTTTTTAAGTTTTTTTTTGTAGAAAGGGTACTTTAATAACAAATAATTTGCACCTTAACAGCTTAAGAGGGAAGAGCCAGCAGGTGGTGTGGGGGCTGGACTCTTACATGGTGGACTATGATTTGAGTCCTAGAACTGGCTACTTGAAAATCATGCTGGGCACATGTCCCAGGAAGAGAATGGTGGAGAAGAAATTGCAGTGTGACCATACCCCGGGGAAGAGGGGTGATATTTCACTTTCCCTCTTCCTCTCTCTGTCTCTCTCCAGCAAGTGCCATGTGCCCTATGGCAAAAACCTAAAAACAAGAAAAAAAAATGTTTAGGAGGGTACTTACTTTATTTAAAAAAAATAAATTTTATATTATATATTTAAGATACATAACATTATGTTATACATATAAATAGTAAAATTGTTACTCTAATGAAGAAAATTAACATGTCCATTGAGGGTATTTATTTATTGCTGAACTAGAGCTTTAACTGAGTTAGTTAAAACATTAATAGGTCATCTTTCTTTTTTTTCTTTACAGATTGTAGAGATACCACTCTGTCTTTTCCTAGCATTGCTTGCTGTAGAGAACAGTTACTATTTTAGTTCTTTACAAACATTTTTTCCCTTTTGATGTTTATAGCATTTTTTATAATTCTTGAAACATAGGTATTTCACTTAGTGGGATTAAATGTTAGGATCTCCTTGTTATTTGTATTTAGGAAATGGTGAGCTCTTTACATTCCTATTCCCAGACACTTTGCAGGAATATTTTCTGCATTTCTGTGCTCACATTTCTCTGATATTTGCATTCTCTTTTAAGAACTCTCTCAGATGTGATCTCTGCTTTCTTTCCTTTGTCTTCCATTTTGAAATACGTCCTAAATATTTGTAACTGCTTCTTGAAGTAACTTGCACTACTTCAATATTTCTGAATAAATCTCTGAATTAAATGTGTTTGCTGTTTTTCAAGCAAGTACAATGGTTCAGTAACTTATTTATCAGTTTCCATATAATCATGGTAATTCTCAAAACAATTCTTTTTTTTTTTTTGGCACCCTATATTCATTTTTTTTTTCCTTAGAGAGATTTTTCCTATAGACATGTGTACTCGCCAGAGAGACAGAGACAGAGACACAGAAAGCAAGAAATTACCCCTCCCCCCAGAGGGGATGGCTACACCCCAATACCTTCTCCTCCAGTCTCCTTTTGGGACTTTGGGTATGCATGCACATGTGCCTGGTGTGAGTTTTAAGTTGTTGGGTCCAGGACTTGAACCATGTTTGACTATGTGGGAGTCCAGCAATGTAACCATTATGCCGTTTGCTGGTCCCAACATCCTGTGTTCTCAATTCAGTTGTACTGTCACCAATTTTTTAATGATGCTCTTCCTATAGTTGAATTTTGTTTATAACACAGTATTATTTTGCACTTACTCTTTTTTGTTTTACATTTGTTTTTCTTTCTTTCCAGTTAGAGTATAAGTGGGAACACTGTTTACTTCTTTACAGAGTTTAGTCAAGTGTGTGTCTTGCGTCTACTACTTTACTACTCCCTGCTTGCCACTGGGCCTGGTTCTGCACTTCTCACGATCTCAGTTTCTGCATCTGAAAATGGGAATGAAATAAAGCTACTCATTCTTTCTGTTGAGGATAAAAGAAAGTAGAGGATGTCAGGCATTTTGGCCAAATACCTTGAATATACTAAGCCCTTAATAAATACCAGATTTGGGGGCTGGCGGGTGGTGTGGTGGTTAAGGGCACTGGACTTCCACGTGACTGACTGTGGTTCAAGTTCTGGACCTGACATCTTGCTTGCTTTCTCACTTTCTCTCTCTCTCTCTCTCTCACTCTGTCCCTCTCTGGCCAAGTTAAAAATAAATAAATAAATCTAAATAAAATAATTCAAAAAAACCCCTAGCTTTTTAAAGTAGGTAACTCAGTTAAAATGAGATTTTATGTGGGACCAGCAGTTGGCAGAATGGTTATGTTGCTGGACTCCCATGTAGTCAACCGCGGTTTGAGTCCCAAACCCAGTGGCTTAAACTCACACCAGACATGCGTGCGTGTGTGTCCAAGATCCTGAGAGGAGAGTTGAAGAGAAGGGATTGCGGCATGACCATCCCCCAGGAGGTGAATTCTCATTTTCTGTCTCTGTCTTTCTGGCGAGTGCACACACACTATAGCAAAAACCTCTCCCTCCCCCCCAAAATATGGTTTTATGTTACTTTATATATAAAAAGTGATATAGCAAATGAAAGAAGGCATTTTTTTCTTTCTATTTATCTCTTATTGCAGTATCTATCACTTTTTTTCTTTAAATCAGGTCATCGATCTGCAACTGTAATGTCTTTGAGGGCTGCCCGGGTAATTCCTCCTTCCATTTCCAGTGTGCAGCTCATTCTAGCACATGGTGGCAGCTCTGCAACATCTGTTGAATCTGACTATGGAAAATCTCCATTCCTCCCTTTTGGGGGCATTTTCTCATAGGGTCTGAGCTGCTGGATACATTGGGTAATATTCTGGGTGGGAACTTCTGGGGGTTGTTGGAAGAGACCAAAGTATATAGAACCTCCTAAAAATTGAGTGATGCATTTCAGCAATATGCTTATGTGGGCTCTTGTCACTTTCCTTCGGGGCTTTGCTTGGCCCAAGAATCAGGTCCTCAGCAAGCAGAATCAACACACCAGGCAGCAATTCTAAGGACTTACAGCACCTGCATTGGAGTGAACCAGGCTCTTGACCCCAAGCTGGGAAAATGCTCTTGAATTCATGATAAGCCTCAAGTTAACTCTTGAGAGAATTCACTAAAGTTTAGAAACCTGAGTAAAAGTCATTCTGGGTTATATTTGGAAGAGAACGAGACTCTTCAAATAGGAGATTCCTTTTTGGAGATGGCCATGTTTAGTTGAGAAGGGTCCTTCCTACCTTCATTGCAGAAGCACATGTGGATGTTTTAAACATCACTGTACTCCGTATTCCTCTACTTCCAGAAATGTATTAGTAGCTTTTTCATCTCAGACTTTATTATGTATTAACTTAGACAATTTTAAAGTTGTATCTTTTTGTCTTGCATCTTTCATTTTTCATTCTTCCATTTTGAAAAACTTTTTAAGAAAAGTAACATTTGATGGGGATAAATTTTAAATGATGGCATAATTTTTAAGGCTCTTTAGAAATAAAAATTTGAGAAAGTTGAAAGTAGAAGAGAAATAATTAAATAATGATCTGGGATATTCATTAGTATGGCAAGACTTACCAAGGCTGTACATTTTAACTCAAATTTTGAATAAGGAAGAAGATTGTAATTTATTGTACATAGACACTAAATATATATGAAATGTTCCTTATAAAATAAAAAAGGAGCTTTTTATTTGGATTTTTTTTTTTTTTTGGTAAGTAATAGTTGTAACTTTTGAAAGCTTACCACATGCTGTTATATTCAATACTTTGCCTATGTTGTGTTACTTAAATCATGATGTTGTCTCTATCAGGTGAGTATCATTATGATAATGATGATTTATTATATTTACTTTATAGATGAAGAATCTGAGGTACAAAAAGATTTGCTAATTAATTTTTTAAATAATTATTTTTATTTAACTTTATTATTATTTTCCTGTTTGATCAGAGAGAGGCAAAGAGAGAGAGAAGGTTTGAAAGCAAGCCACCAGGTCTGGGACTTGAACCATGGTCAGCCATGTGAGAGTCCAGTGCCTTTAACCACTGTACCACCTGCCAATCCCAAGATTTGCTAATTTATATTAAATCACTTGGATGTCAGTAATTATGTCCATCCTGGTATTTATTCTGCAGAACAGTGGTTTTTACCCAAGGACACTCTCTGGAAGCACTGTAGGTTGTCTGAAGGCACTTTTGGCTGTCACAGTTAAGTGAAGGCATGCTGCTGTCAAGGATAAGATTGAAACAAAGAAAAGCAAACCCAAAACATATGTAAAGCCAATTGAAGACCAGAAGAGAACAGAGCTCCTGGAGAATTACATAATCCCAAGAGTTCAGTAACAAACGTGACTCCATACCCCCTTGTTCCCTCCATTGGTCATGAATTGCAGCTGTTTCTTGTAGTTTAAGAAAATGGGAATCAGGAGAGCCAATCTGGCATTAGTTTCCTGTCCTAAAGTCAACAAATTTAAGCTAGATGCTCATGGAGTGCCTCTCTGTCCCTGTTTGCTTAAGACAGTCTTGATTGATGCTTTCATTGGCATAATTATTAATGCCACACATATTACTCCAAAAGTATCCCTCTGGATGAGAAATTATTGCAGTCACCCTGAGTCATGGTGCATGTGTTGCCTTCAGGACTTAACAGCACTTTTAGTTTATTGTACAGTCCTGAAGACCTGGTCTAGAAACAGCAAAATCACCAAAAGATCATTTCACTTATGGCTGCCTGAGGCCTGTTCCTGCTCCTCAGTTTTAAGAAGAGCCTTAAGTGGACTAAGGAGCTATTTTTTGCTGTAGTCAAGTTGTCTTAAATTGTTCTACACAGGAAAATCTTAGTATACGTGGATCAGGCTGAGGTCAGCTATGGAGGCCAACTGTCTATGCTGAGGCCCTGCCAAGGTCCTCCCCTGATGAAAATTAACTAAGGGTTTGTAAATGTCCCAGCAATGTCTTGAAAACAGAATCATGGTTGATATTTACTGAAGTTTACTGTCAGACAGTATCAACTAAAATCTTTACTCTCTACTTGTTAATTTATTTTAATAAATTCTCTCTATGTTCTTCAAGGTGTCTGAGGAATCTAACAAGATGCTGGAGTTTAAGGACCAATAAAGTGTACAGATTTCTTCTATTTAAGTTTATAGCAAATTCGGAAATAAGGTAGATGTCTGACAAGATGGAAATGGACAGGACAACTTCATTGGTTTAAAAGGCCCGTCTGGGTACTTTGGCTTAGGTTTGCAGCCCAGTGGGCATCTGAATACATTACTGCCCTCTGAGCTGTGCCCTCCTCTCCTAGACCATGCTTACCCTCAGACCACTGCAGGGGCAAGGTTGTGTCCGAGGTAGTAGGAACTTGGACACAGCTCTGGAAACTTGTCTGCATGATAAGCAGATTAGAAAAGCTGAGGTACTATCCAGCAGCTTAGCTGAATAAACTCAACTCCTCAATTCTTTCACACCATTAGATCAGCCTCTCCCTCAGGGGAAAGATAGGAAAAGAAGAGAGAGTTCTGGAATGGGCCCTGTTTGGAGACCTTCTGCAAAGAGAAGCAAGAGAAAGAAGCCACTTTGAATGAGACTTTCCATGATCTCCTTTACTTAGGAAGAACTATGCATTTTATTCGTAAGCATTCAATAGACATTGGAAGAAATAGGATTTCCAATTCTGCATTAAAAAAATCCAGAGGTTAAAGAATTGATTTTTCAAGACGTATTTTCAAGCTGTAATTAATTATAATATACTCAGAAGTTGGGGAAGAATTGTATGTATTTTTTAATGCTGTGTGTTGGCGTAACTGAAAACATAAGAAATGATCTTTTGGGTAACAGCTTCAGTGAAATTGGTCTATCTAAATTTCTTAAAGACTGTTTAGATCCAAAAGGTGATATTTTGATGTGTAAATATAACTCATCATCATCATAATCTGAATTGGTGCTTTCTACTCGCTGAGGTACTTTCAAATGGCTAGTAAGCAGTTGAACTGGTTCCTCATATCCCTTCACATGGCTCACATTGTCAGCCAGCTTAGGACACCTCTGTTTTCCTTCTACTTTTAAAATCTGATGGCAAGTACAAAGGTCAATTGTAGCTTTGCTTCTGTTCTCATCATTATGGGTTACAGATCTGTTCTCTGAATTAATGAGCTCTGACTGTATTGTAGACCAAAGGTCATGTTTCCAGAACTACTAGGCCACTCTAGACATGTGGAAAAGACAAAACTAAACAAAGCTATGTCACTCTCCTTAGTTCTGTTTGACTTAAAACATGTTTCCAAACAATATATCTTGATTTGGTTTTAAATTATATATTCTGAATGATAAAAAGTTGATGAAATTAAGGGTGCTATAATATATGATAAGATAAACAAAACCTAGCGATGTCATTGTTGTTGTTACGATGAATACCCATTTTAGAAATCTGAGAGAACAAAACCTATTGGGGTTCACCTGGGTTGTATCTAAACTATGATGAATATGAAAATAGACTCAGTAGCAAAAAATGCGTCCTATTGTTCTCCTGTTGGAATATATCTGGGACAGGTCTGTGCCAAGTAGCCAAATTTTTACGAGAAGTGCTAAGGCAGCCTCGTGGTGAATGCACAAAAATCCCAGGCATAGTGGCACATCTTTGACATGTCAGGGAAATGTTCTTAGGCGGTGAATGAAATCTCCTGGGAGGGTCATAAATCCTGTGCAACAAATTATACACTAACAGGTTTTTAGGGGAATTCAAATAAATCCTCACAACCGCTTAGCAGGTAATCTCCAGATCAGATTCCCATTTTTCTTAAGAGCAAAATAATATATGGCTTCTTATACTCTCCTGGTGAAATGCTATATATCAAAGATATGAATTTAGTCGAAATATTGATCTTAAGCCAAAGCGAAACTAAAGGAAAGTTTAATGTGTTTCACCACAAAAAAGAGGAGTGAGGACTATATGTGCATAAAGCACGCTTTATAAAGTCGAGCAGGCTGGAGGAGAGGAATGGAAACATCCAGAAACCAGAAGCTCTCCTGATATTGTAAACTGAAGGGAAAACTGTAGCATCAGCTGTACAGCCACACTCCTGCAGAGCCATGGTTATGGAGATTTGCCCTTGCAATGAAAAGACTTAAGATAGATTGCAAAAAAGAAAAATATCTTAATATCATGTGACTTGTTTAAAATGACCTTTATTGCATTGCAAATCACATAATGTAATAGTATCAGAGTCCTACCTGGTGCCTTTCTGGGGGTACCTTTCTCCCACCTACTAGCTTTCTGGTGTGTTAGGTCATTCCTAACAAGTGACTTTCAGTGGTCCCTGGAGGACCATGATTTAGTAGAGTTTGGCAAGAGTCAAAGTTGTTGGGTCATCTATTAACCTCATGTGTCACAGGATAAACCCTTATGAAAAGTGTTTTTTAAGGCCAGCAAGTGGTGTGGAGGTTAATGTGCTGGATCTCACATGGCCAAGTTTGTGGTTCCATTCCTGGACCTGGCGACTTGAAAATTACACCAGGCATGTGTGCATGCATGTTCAAAATTCTGAAAAGAAAACGGAGGAGAAGGGATTGTGGTGTGATCATTTTATTTTTTTTTGGAATTATTAAATTCAATTAATTAATTAATTAATTTTTCATTTGGCCAGAGAAGGACACACACACATACACACACACACACACACACACACACACACACACACAGAGCAAGCCATCAGGTCCAGGACTCGAACCAAGCTCAGCCATGTGGGAGTCCAGCATTCCCAAGCACTACGCCATCTACTGGACCCATGGTGTGACAGACCATCTTTCTTGGGGGGTTAATTCTCGCTTTTACTTTCCTTCTCTCTCTCTGTCTCGCTCCTGTGAGTAACATGCCCCAGAGCAAACAAATAAACAAGGTGCTTTATAAGAAAATGTCTTTACTTTTCTGAAAAGAGCCTTCTTAAGGTCAATTATCATTCAACTAACTGTATCTTATGTGGAACTTATGAATGAGCTATATTTCTTTTTTTTAAATTTCTTCTATGAGTGAGAGAGGTCAGAGACAGAGAGATACAGAGAGACAGCACCCCCAACGGAGTCTTTATGTTGTGATTCATTATCCCCAGTCCTAGCCAGGCCTAGTACACACAAGGAGCTCTCTCAAGTGAAGCTAGAACCTTCCCACCTGGGTGAACCTTGTAGCGTATTACATTTTACTGCTCAGGCACTGTCTAGCCCCATGACCTAAATTTCTGAGTGAAGCAAAGATAGAAACCTCAAGAAAAATGCTACTTCATGGTCTTCACATCAAACATACACACTAGTGGGATGACTACATTTTTATTTTTAATGTTTGAAACAGAACAGGAGATACTGCAATTACTGTCTTTTGGCTTGAGTTGCTAGGTGTAACTTATCAGACACTGGCAACCAAAGTCCTAGGTAAACTATAGTAGCTCTTCTAAATAGGTTATTACTTATTTATTTGGGGGATTTATAAAAATGTGGCCGTCATGCAGAGCCTCTGGGTGCATGAATAATGCAAAAGTACAAAACATTAAGAAACAGAAACAAACAGAAGCCAGACGTGTAGTTCTATTTCTCTCAACAGACAGAATCCACTTTTTTTGATCAATACATTGAATTACAAAGAGGGATTGCTAAAAAATGCAAAAGGGAATTTAATAGGACATAAAAGATTTAGTCATCAAACAAATACTTTATTACCATATTGTATGCAGGGTGGTACAGGTGGGTGTCAGGGGAGTGGAGACTCCTCTTTGAACAAGTGACAAGGTAGTTGACTTACAGATTTTATAATGAAGGGGCGTCAGTAAAGAGTGGTCATTCCGAATACGGCACAGGAAACATTGAATGACAGCACACAGTGGCCTGGCCATAAGAAATCTCAGAACACAGATTTTTCAGAGAAGGGAACATGACCCAATGCTGTCTTCCTCACTTTGTGTTACAACTTCGACGTTCTAACTCTGATCCCCTCTCCTATGTGGCCCTTACATATTAACTTTCTGGGTCTCTGATAGAATTCACCTTTGGTTTATAACCCATGACTCTTATTTCTTTAAGTCCATGGTTGTGCTGTTTCTGGCACTTCGTCTGACAACTTAAACAGGCATCTCGCTAAGTTTCTTTTCACTTGGATGTTAACCTCTAGTCCTGCTTGGCCTGGATGGCTTGTTATCCTGGTTTACTCAGTGCTTCAAACAGTGTTTCTATAGTTTCTTTCTCTCACTGAAACTCTAAAATCCTCTGCATATTTTCATGCCCATGGGAAGGTCAGGATCATGGCTGATCATACACTTTAGGAGACAAGAGAAAGTAAAAGAGAGAGGAAAATAAAACAAAGGACAATGACTCTTCCTATTTTTATTGAGAACACTTGTAAATGTGGAGAAAGGATAGGAAGTTCACTCACTGAGACCTAAATATAAAAGAGAATCTGTTCAAATAAAAGGTAATTACCCAAACAGTAACTATATTCTATAGCAAGAGAAATTTCACTAAATGTTGAAGTCCCTATAGGTTGTTCATTAGGTTTTTTAATTTTGCTCTTTTTTTAAGAGAGATTTTTGCTATAGGATATGTGCACTCACCGGAGAAACAGAGAGACAAAGAGACAAAAGGCGAGAAATCACCCCCCAGGGAGAATGGTCATGCCATAATCCCTTCTTCTCCATTCTTTTGGGATCTTGGGCACCCATGCACATGCACCTGATGTGAGTTTAAGTTGCTGGGTCTGGGACTTAAACCAAGGTCAACTATGTGGGAGTCCAGTGATGTAACTACAAGGCCATCTGCTGGTCCCCTCATTAATATTTTTAAGCTATACTTTAGGATGGTTAAAACAACATTAATTGAATATTAGTTTGGCTTACCATGGCAATCCAAAGCAACTAGCATTAGTGCTTTGGCAAGAAGACTAATACTTGCATCTCCTGAACTTGCTGGGACTCACAGATAAAAGAGCATAACATCCTGAAAAGACAGTGTGAGTTTAGAGATGACATTTTGAGCCCTTTTTCAATTCTTCTCATAAAAATGACCCTAAAATATAAAAAGATTAAGAACTAAGTAACACTGACTGGTCTTCAATTAATAGCTGCAGATTTGACCAGCACAGGCTCTTGTAAGTTCTGAATTTAGAAAAATGGAAGGTGAAGGCATGTAAAAGGACAGACAATGGGAAAAAAATGTTCCCATGGGAGATTTCAGAGATGGATTCAAGGGTGGTTGCACATAGCACAGGCATGGAGGTGCCTTTGAGAAAAGCAGGAGAGGCCCTGATCTTGTGGTAGCTGTATTTGACAGTGGGATCCCAGGTAGATAAAAAGAAAATTGAGCCAATAGAAAATTTTCCCTTCTCCTTGGTCACAATCCAATAGAGTTTAACATAATCTTAGAAGTTATGGATACTGAAGACAGTATGAAACAGGGAGTGGGATGGGGTGGGAGGTGGGGAGGAGGGAAGAGTATAGAAAAGGGCAGCAAGAGAAGAAATAGACAGTGGGACACAGAAATGGTTTATTACCTGTTGATAACAGTATGTGTGGTATTCTCAAGTGGTCTGGTCTGAGAAGTATTTTATGTTGTGTAAATTATCTTTACAATCCAAATGATACATAGTGATTGATTGTTTAAAAAAATGAGAATCAATAATAACAGTGATAATCTGAAAAAAATGATGAAAAGTGGTTTGATGATGATGATGTGGATAGTAATGTCTTTATCTTGACTGATATGCATGGTTATCATGGTGAAAAAGAAATGCAATAGACTGTAAAGATATATGTGATTAAATGTAATATAAAAATTATGATAATAATAAATAAAATTAAAAAAAAAGAAAAATTCACTACAAAATTTTAAACTGGATAAATGCAAGTGAGTCCCTATTCTGAGATTTCTCCTCCCACACTGCAAAGATGCTCTGTTTATCCATCTCCCTTGGGAGGCACCCCCCCCCCATTCAGCATGCATGCTCTTATACAAACACCTCCTTACCTGCTTGAGCTCCAACACCCCACAGTAGTCCTCGCTTCTTGCCCTCCTT
This sequence comes from Tupaia belangeri chinensis, assembly GCF_000334495.1. Taxonomy (NCBI): domain Eukaryota; kingdom Metazoa; phylum Chordata; class Mammalia; order Scandentia; family Tupaiidae; genus Tupaia; species Tupaia belangeri. Next base: position 1,983,497 of record NW_006159510.1, read on the forward strand.
ACCCAGCTGCTGCTCAGTCTCCCTGTCTCACTCTGATCACTAGATCCCCTTCCTACCTTGATGGTTGGAAAAAGGAACAGGTGTGAAGGAAGGAAAGAGGAAAAGTAATGAAAAGGGGAAGAGAATGAGGAAGACAAACAGAAAAAGGGAAGGTAATTTCTCTAAGAAAATTAAAATTCCTTGCTATTTCAGTCCTTCTCTATTGTACAGAGAAAGAAGGAGCATTTTGTAATTCCTGCTAAAAGCTCAAGTAGCAAGATGATAATTTTTAAATGTTGCTTTTCATATTTCTAAAAACTGCCCCTTTAAGTGGATGGGATATATAAATAAAATCAGCATAGGCTAGAAGGTTGGTGAAACTCATACAAGTGTTCATCTTATTCTCTTTGGATTAAGGTACTAGAAAGTTTGAAATGAGGAGAAAGGCTGACAATCAAGAGAATGCTATAGATCATCTGATTATCCAATAAATGATTACTCTGGGACCACTTCAAATGATGCTTTTCAGTTCCACAGATTATAAAACTGACCCAATCCAAAAATCTATATGGAATTGCTGCTCCAGTCACTGCCTTGTCACCAGCAGAGTCACCTCTGATTTCCTTTCCCATAAGCTTTCAGGAGGTTTGATACTGAATTACTAAGCAGGACTGATCAAGAAGGGCGTTTTCAGGAAGGGCTAAATGTCTTGGGATTCCTTGACATCTGATTCATATGGTATTTGTTTTGTCACAGGCATTCTCCTGATTAAAACTAATAAATCACGACTTGTTAAAGTGACAATGATTGTTGGGTTGTTGGTTTTGCTTCAGGAAAATCTATTATGGAGGCAATCAATTCACATTGTCTGAAAGAAAAGAAATAGGTCAAACATTAGGACAGGGACAAAATCCCTTAGCAGCCAGTCAATCTTTAATGTCTTCTGGATGTGCCTTCATCTTACTCTAGTGGACACCTGACTCTTGATAAAAGAGTCTTTTATCCAGAGTCTTGCACAGTGATGATCATTTTTCTCCCACAAGTGGAGGAAGAGTCATTGTCTTGTGGCTTCTAGTCTGAGACTTAAAGACTTGTCTCCCTTTCTCCATCCTAAAACTTCCAGCTTTGATTATCATATCATCAGATTACATTGTCTTTGGAGTTTTATAATGCCTTTATTTCTCAACAATTTTGGTATTTTCTGTAACTCTTTCCAAGGCCACTGCTGTTTTAATACTTTCAGTTTTAATACAAAGGAGGGACTCCTCGAGGTGCTTTGGATCCTCTATTCTTGGGAGCTCCTTCAGTTGTCTTGTCCTTTATTCCACCTCTGCCACCTGTCTCCATTACCACCACATGGACCTTTTTGATGAGCAGTGCCTGTCCTTCTGACTCCATCAAGAACTGCCTTTACATGTACAGTATTACTTCAACCCATTGAGTTCATGGAATTTTTACTTTCCTTCATCTCTTTATGGTTTTTACCACCCTCGGTGATTTTTCCCCCTCCTATGCTTAAATTTCATAGTCAGTAGTTACCATTGTTCTCTTGTTCCTCTCTTCCTTCACTACTTATAATTTCTACCTTTGTCATTCTATAGAGGCCAAAGTACCTAGGCTAGTATTCATCATCTGAACTACAGAACACAGAAAATGATTTGACGGTAATTTCTGCAGCTATTTCAAACAAGGTAAATACCTGGTATCTTTTCTGATGCAAAAGAGAGCAACTATTTCACTGGATGTCTTAGAGCACTGGGGCTGAATTCCTGCATGGAATCTGGTCAGAAAGAGGCATAGAGAAGGTGATTCTTTAAACTCTAAGATCACTGCTCTGCTAAAACCCTTACAATGTTCTACTTCACTCAGAGAAGCTCAAGTCCTTACAAAGCTTAATATCATTGTGTGGTCTGCTCCCCAACTCCCGTTGCACCCCCTAGATCCTTCCGATCTCACCTCCCTCCTCTCACTCTTAGATCTCATGTCACATTGGCCAACAGGTCAATCACATTCTCAGCCTGGAGTTTTTGTGATTTAGTGCCCTATTCATTGGGGTCTCTTCCCCAGATTCCTGCATGGTTCCTTCCTGTTTGCTGTTTTCATTCCTCTAGCCAAAGAACCTGTAGATGTTCACCCACGGGATGTTCAATATCTATTAGATACACAAATCAAGGAGATTTTTTTGTTCGTTTGTGTGTGTGTTTTTTTTTTTTTTTTTTTTTGAGAGGAAACCATTTTCTGGCTCCCCAGAGTTACAACTGTTGGGTGAAAAAGCATATGAAATAATAATATGTGGAGTGTGATTAATTTTTGTCTCTCTGTGGTAAAATTATATCTCATATCTATCATATTTTCTGTAGAAAATGTTTACAAGATATGAATATTCTCAGTGATTTTCTCTATGGGTAGGAACAATGGAAACCTTTATCTGCTCCCATATTTATTTATTTTTGCAGTGAATATAAAGTCAATGAAACTTATTTACGACCTCCTTAATGAAGATCCCCAATCCCATGCATTCTTTGGACATGGTGTACTCTATACTGTGCATTCTAGACCCGGCTGCATCACAATCCCTGGAGGGACTGTTTATTCAAAAATATCTCAGGGAATGAGGACTCTCTGGGAAGCTCTATTTAAAGTAATTGCTCAGCTGAGGCCAGTAGGTGGCGTTGTGGTAAAGGTGCTGGACTCCCACATGGCCAACCATGGTTTGAATCTTAATGCTGAAAGCTTGCTTTCTCACTTTCTCTCTTTCTCTCTCATTCTCTTTCTGTTTCTGGTGAACAAGCATGCTCTATAGCAAGTAATATAATAATAATAAAATTAAATAATTCTTTTCAAAAATGAATAATTCTCCAGCTAATTTTCATGTAGCCAGTCATTAACAATTACTTGTGATTAGGCTTGGAGACAATATCTGTGCAGGCATCTCATGCTACTGTAACTTTATCCTTTTCCTTTCAGCCTGGCCTCCTTATATGTCCCTTTGTGATTGGTTTCCTCTGTAAAATCTGCAGAAGAGGAAAATGACAACATTGTTTCTTTTCTCAAAAATCTCCTTATAATTTATGGTTCATACTAATCCCTTAGCACTTAGCATCTTATCTTGTATTCTTCTTTATCATTTATATAGATATTCTCTGTCCTCAATATCTTGTCTGAATAAATTTGTGACAATGATAATAAAACTAGAAAACATTACTAAAAAATTTGAAAAGTTGATCATAGATCAAATAGGACTTAGAAATGAGATATGTACAATGCCACGTTCATCCTCAATTAGCGTCAGTCTGTTCTTTTATTTATTTATTTTTTGGTTTAAAGTCTTTGTGGGCTGGAATGCAGAGAAGGATGCTTGTTTGGGTTGGGGGGCAGGTGGGGAGAGTTGGCAGGGGGTGACAGAAGGCTAATTTATGGGGAAGATTGAGAATGCTCAGTGTAGTGGATCTTCTGAAATGTAAATGGCAGCGAGATAAATATGTATATATTTGAGACTACAAAAAGGCTGCCACTGAAGCTAACGACAACATAATGATCAAAGTTATCAGTGTGGTCTGAACCAGACAAAGCCCTTGTCACTATAGCGACAGTCACTCCCACTGCTCCGCTTACTGCTGCTAAGGAACTCTGGACGCAATCTCAAAAAGATTCTTCTGTTAAATGATTAAATAAAACAATCTCTCTTTGCTTTGTTTCTTCCTTTTTTCCCTTTCTTTGTTCTCTTTCTCTTTCTTCTTTCTTTCTCTCTCTCTTTCTCCTTCCTTCCTTCTTTCTTTCTTTCCGTCCTTCCTTCCTTTTTTTTTCTTTTTTTATTTCTTCTTTCGTTCAAACTAGATTCCAGTTGCAAAATTGAACAAAAAAGCTCATATGTAAATCTCTAATTCACATGGAAATTGGACATATAGGTAATCTTTTTTTTCACTTCTAAGAGTCTATTACTAGGGTTAGAAAGCCTGGAATGAGAGTTTAAGTGCTTAATTCACACAATGTCATATCATGTGGCTCTATATTTGATTATACTATCCTTCTGATTAGGATCTGGCTCATGGATCATGATATTTGACACATTTTACTATAGGTAAGGTAGATCTCATTTGATCCTACACTCCTAGAATACTTCCTATTTGTACTATTCATGTGGTAATTAAGCATGTATTTTTTTGTGACAGTGACAGTGTTGTGTATTGAATAGCTTTTTCATTTCTTTATTCTTTTTCTTTTTCTTTTTTTTTAGGAGACATTTTTGCTATAGGATGCGTGCACTCACCAGAAAGAGAGAGACAGACAGAGAGATAGCTAGAAATCACCCCCTGGGGGGATAGCCACGCCGCAATCCCTTCTCCTCCATTCTCCTCTTGGGATTTTGGGCATGCATGCACACGCGCTCAGTGTGAGTTTAAGCCACCAAGTCCAGGACTTAAATTGAGGTCAACTCCACGGGAATCCAGTGATGTGTCCATCACGCCAACTGCTGGTCCCGAATAGCTTTTTCTTTTCTTCTTTCACTCTTTTCTAAGCATTTCAAGTGCTTATGCAGCCTCTCCAGATATATAAGCTTCCGAGAATCACAGCTACTGTTGGAAACCTACTAGTTTTATGTATTGTCATCTGCTCTAAGCCACAAAAAATGCAGCAGTCTACTTAAGAGACATAAAATTGTCACTAAACTAATCTATCGTTGTTCCAACTAACATACTGGGTTGTTGGAAAAGTGATGAAGCCTTTTTGCATAGAAAAACATGTCATGACCTTTGGGACAGCCCAATATTTAGTGATATAGTGCTTTTCACACATCTCTGTGGATCCTGTGGCCATTTCTGGGCATTCCAGCATGCCAGTGCCTGTTGCTGACATCTTTGGCAAACTGCTGCCCTGGGGAAGGAACCTAGTTTCCTCACTAAGCGCTGCAGACCTAAGTACCTATGAATCAGCAACCCTAGTTACAGCCTTTGACTGTGACAGACAGGTAGCCATTTCTATTCAGTAGGTACCTTGTTCCTTGCCCCTTTGCTGGAATTCTGCTATAAGTATTTTGCACAGTTTCTCATTTTCTCAGTGCAATTAAACCTGAGCTTCCTCCTGTCTTACACTTGCAGCTCTTGCTGGCTGTCTTCCCTATCTTCCTCTTCTTCTTTTGAGAGGTTTTTGCTATAAGGCACGTGTGCTCACCAGAAACACAGAGAGAGACAGGGAGCCAAAAAGCGAGAAATCACCCTCCAGGGGGATGACCACACTGCAATCCCTTCTCCTCCATTCTCCTTTTGGGATCTTGGGCATGTACTACATGCTCTTGGTGTGAGTTTAAGCCACCAGGTCCAGGACTCAAACCATGAGCGACTATATGGGAATCCAGTGACATAGCCATTACGCCAACTGCTGGTCCGCTGCCTTCCCTATCTAAACTCACTTCCTCTCTCTCCTCTTAATCTCCTTGGATCTCTCAAATGCACTCTGTTTCGCTACCTTTCCCTCAAAATCTGCTTCCAAGGAGCATGTGACTGAGACAGCAGGCTTCTACATGTTCTCAGCAGTTGGTTCTGGAGTAGGATTCTGGAGCTAGGTTACTTGTTTCTCTGATGGCACATTGAAGGTAATAGGATAATTGTCCATAGTTGGTGCGGTAATAGAATTATTAAGCTACTCGCTGTTTTAGTTTGCTCAGGCTACCATCATAAACTTCCATTGACTGAGGGTTTAAATAATGAGAAATCTATTTCTCTGAGTTTTTGAGGCTAGATGTCCAAGATTGAGGCTTCAGCAGAGACGAGTCCTGTGAGTTAGAGTTATCTTCTCATCTTTTAGAGGGTTACCTTTTCTCTGTGTCCTCACATGACCTTTCCTATTTGCCTGGAATATTGATTTATCTGTCTTCCTTTTTATATAAGATCACCAATCCCATCATGGGCCTCTACTCTCATTATTGCATCTGAGTTCTCGAAAGCACTGCCTCCAAATATCAAGGCTGATGTATTTTAGGTCTTAGTGGGTCTGGAGGGTTGGATACATGGGTGGCCCAGGTCCATGCTATTTCCGTTTCTGGCAGTGATGTTTCTCTGTCAGCTCCTGCTGAGGAATGTGTTTTGACTAGAGAATTGAGATGAAACACTAGACCATGTTCATGGAGGATTATTCTATAGCCGGGAACCTGCAAATGGCTTTTAGTTGCCCCACAGCCCCATTCAGGGTATCTATGAGAGACAATGTGAAATTGATGACAAATTCATGTAGTCAATTTGCCATCAGCTTCACTGAAGGGAAAAGTAGCTGGAGATGAGGCTGAGTCATTAGACAGAGGTGAATGGCTTACCTTTTTGTCAGAATCTCAGAGGGCAATATTGGCAGATCTGGCTGAGAACATCTGGGGCAACCAGGTGAGTTAGACTTAAGAGTGAAGCAAATGAGGGTTTTTCAGAGCGTATATGCTTATAGGAGAAGAGTAACTTATGAAATAGAGATTAACCAGGCTATGTCCTTGGGCATTCTGGTGCTTAGCTAATGGGCTTAGAATGCTTGGATGACACTGAGGCTCCTGCTTCGTGGGCCTCCTCTCACCTGGCAGATTCTGTGACTACCACTGCTGAATGCCCTTGAGGGGATCCGCCAACTTCATGATGCATGTCGATGGCTCCATGTGCTTTTGCATCATGGTACCAGCAGGGCTGACCTCTCTTACGGTTAAGGATTACTCTGGAGAGTAATCCGGGACTTTCTTCCTGCAGTGAGCTTGCCATGTCTTTACCACAGGACTCATCTCTTGCTTTGCTGCCAATCAATTCTGCATCTCATGACTTTCTGTAAAGAAACCTACTTTATCAGGTTCCTCTTGCTGTTGTAACAAATTGATGCAAACACGGTGGCTTAAAGCAACACAAATTTATTTATTATCCAGTATCTTACGGTTCTGGAGATCAGAAGTCTGAAGTAGACTCACTAGACTAAAATCAAAGTGCTTGCAGGGCTGTGTTCCCTTTGGAAGTTCTAGGAGATTATCTGCTTCCTTGTCTTTTCCAGCTTTTAGTTGTCATCTGTATTCTGGGGCTCATGGCCCACTCCTCCATTTTGAAAGCCGGTGATAACTCGTCAAATCTTTTTCATGCGCTTCACCATGAGGCTGACAGTTTCACCTCCCTCTTCCACTGTGGAGACCTTTGTGACCATCTAGACAATTCAGATTAACCTCCATATTTTAGAGTCCGCTTATTAACAATCTTAATCTCTCTTTGCCTATAACATAAGATATCCAACAGGGTCTAAGGATATTTTATAAATAAAAAAATTGAGGTTCAAAGTGGGACTAACTTTTAAAGATATTTTTTAGGGTTACTATTCTGCTTTCCATGCCCATTTCACAGTGAAGATGCTATAACAATGGGCAGGAACGTGAGCATGGGCTCCGTTGGTATTGTCAGGCACACAGCATTTGGAAATACTAATACTAAACCAACAAATATTAATCTGGACTTTCTCACTGTTTTTTTTTTTATTATTAAGAGAGATTTTTGCTATAGGGCATGTGTACTCACTGGAAAGACAGAGAGAGACAGAAAAGGAGAAATCACCCCCTTGGGGGATGACCACATTGCAATCTGTTTTCCTCCAGTCTCCTCTCCAGATCTTGGGCACATGCACATATGCATCCAGTGTGTGTTTAAACCACTGAGTCTGGGACTTGAACTGTGATTGACTGTGTGGGAGTCCAGTGACATAACCATTATACCATCTGCTAGTCCTTCATTTGCATTTTTAAATAGTGCTAAGGCTGCATCTTGGCTTGACTCAATGCAGGGTGGATGCTGTGTCTCAAAACTCTGAATGCTTGAGATCATCTCCTTAATGGAGGAAATCGCTATTTTGGTAACAAGAGACAGAAGTAGTCCTCATCATTGTGACAACAATCTATTTGGAATTTTTTTGAAACTTTAGCTCTGCTTATTTGGAGGTCCTGATTCTCAAGAGAGGGATACTTCAACAAGGTTTGAGTACGTTTTCCATTAAACTGAATTTATGATCATAGAACCTCAGATTTTGAACTTCCCAGAAGAGTCACTGGGGTGCCTTCGTCTGTGTCTATGTCCAGAAATAACTTGAATAGGAAGTTGCAGCAACCATAGTCTGACAAAGGCTCTCTAACCAGGGATGCCAACTCTTCATATATGAAGGTCTGGACTTTTTCCACCGATCATATCATCTAAATCAGCAAGAATTCTGACCAAGGGTGAAGGGGTATCTAGAATGAGTAATGGAGAGGGATAATCAGCATAAACTATTGGTTTGGCACCAGTTGCTCTTGTGAGAAGCTATAAATATCTCACTGAAACTGCTATAAAACTTTCTTTTTTTTATGTGGAGAATTGCCACCAGCCATTACCCAGAGAAAAAGGTGGATGAAATGAAAAGAAGTGGAAAGAAGAGAGGACTATAAGCAAAGGGGCTGTGTGGCAGCACCTGATGCTACTCTACTGAAACCATATCCACTAGCCATTTCCAGACAAGCCAGTCTCTTCAGGGGCCAGAGCCATTGTCCCTCAGGGGCTGTGCTCAGGCTGCTGGCCTCACTGTTCTTGGGTCCCCTGTCCTCCAAGATACAGCACTTATCCAGTGATGGTGAATGCAGAGTTTAGACTTTCCTTGACTCTTGGCTACCATGATTCTGAGGGATGTTTTTCATCATTCCTCAGAGTTTCTGTGCAGGGTTAATTTTTTTTTAAGGTTTTGCCATAGGGCACATAGGGCACAGGAGTTCACCAGAGAGAAGAGAGACAGAGAGAGATAGTGAGAGAGAAAGTGAGAAATCACCCCCTTCCCAGGGGCATGGCCCCACCACAATCTCTTCCCCTTTATTCTCCTCCTGGGATTCTGGGCACACATGCACATGTGCTTGGAGTGATTTTCAAACCACCTGATCTGGTACTCGAACCGCTCAGCCATGTGGGAGTTCAGCACCTTAACCACTATGCCACTTTAGTATTAATTTGGCCTATAGGATTAATTTTAACAGTGTATTGTGGTTGCTACTTAATAACATACTCAATATTTGGAGATTTCCTTTTTCTATATTCACATCTACACCCATGCTAATGGTCTCGCAGGTCCAAAACAACATATGGGCACACCTTCCAGGATCTCCTCCTGGAGGAACTCAAGACACATGAGGAACCCAGGTTCTGGGACTCAGGAAAATCACCTGGAGTCCAAGGACATTCAGTTCTTTAAGTTGCAAATTTTTGTTATTCTTTTATAGACAGAAGTTAGCTTTTTATTTAGGATCATAGGAAGAACTAGTTTTTATTACAGTGAGCATGAAGTATTTTATTTTAAAATTGTCAACCCAATGAGAAAGATACTAATAGATCTTCAGCACCCACTATGAGTTTTCAGTCACCTTTGTAGAAAATTTAAGGGTATTATCTTATTTATTACTCATCAGGGTATGACATTGCTATATTATCCACGTGTTATGTTGAAGAAACAGGCTTTGAGTAGTTGAATAACTTCCCCAAGACAGTACAGTAGAGCAAGGACTCAAAATCAGGTATCTCTGGTCCTAATTCTCTCATTCCTAATCCCCCCAACCCCATACTTGCCATGACTAATCATGACCTCAGAGCCTTATTTATTGATTTCATCTTACTTGTTGACAATGAATGAGACTTCTAAGGAAATCATTATATCTTAAGATTACCATAGGGAAGCAAAATGAAGTTATTTCTGCCTGCCAGTGACCCAGATATATCCCATAATAGGTCCTATATTTATTCTTTAAATACACAATATACTATAATTCCTCAAGTGTTTTGAGTCATGTTCTCCTTTACTCTTCAAAACAAACTCTACACCTTGACCCAAGTCTTTGATATGTTCATTGAGGAGCTATAATCAGGTCATAAAATAGGTCAATTTTAAAAATATATGTTTTATAGGTCATATTTATTTTAAAAAGGAAAAATTGAGGTCAGACACATGAGCCATTGTGTAATTATTTACTTATGGATTATGCTTTAAGAATGAGGCAACCTGAACATCAAAACTAGTTCATTTGGAAAATAAGGATTCTTGTCTATTCCTCATTCTCAAATTGTAGATTCATAATTCCAAAGTTAATTTTTTTATTGTATTTTTCTGGAGGAAACACTATCAAATTACTCGTTCTATTTTTTTTTAAAATTTTTCTATAAATAAGCCAATTCTATGTGCCAGGCATTGAGCTAGACACAAGTTACCTTGGTCAAGGTTCCAAAAGAAACAGCAGTCATACCTGCATAGGGCATAATTAAGGTGCCATTTATAAAAAGGTGACAGTTATAGGGAAACAAAAAAAATAGAGTTAGGGACTTAAAATAATATGGTCAGTGGCCACCTGACTCTGGAGGACATTGTGGTTGTTGGAGTCAGTTCAACCTTATGTGGTATCCTGAGGAAGGAAGTCAGCCTGAAGAGATGGAGAGAATGAATGTCCCAACCTTACTCCTTTTGCCATTACCTTGGGCTCTTCCTCCCCCAATCTACTAGAGGCCACTGAGAAGAAGTGCAGATCAGCATTTTTGGGGGACAAAGTAGGACAGGAAGGGTGGGGGGGGAACAAATAGTAGCACTTAAGGACAAACCACCATTATGTTCACAAAAAGAGACTAAACTTGATAGACACATGTAGTCATCGGAGAGACAGAAACAGAAAGAGACAGAAATTGAGAAGTTACCCCACGGGCCCTCCAGAGAGAATGGCCATGCTGCAATCCCTTCTCCTCCATTCGCCTCTGGGAATTCTGGGCATGCATGCGCACATGCCCAGCATGAATTTTAAGCCACAGGGTCTGGGACTCCAAATGAGGTCAATTATGTGGGAGTCTAGTTATGTAACCACTATGCCATCTGCTAATCACAAAATGTGTCTTTTTATTATAACATTGAATTGACATAATAGTTACACACATTTGTGGGATACGGTTTTTTAATACATGCATATAGTGTGTATCAGCATGTTTAATCAAAGTATACATGCAGAAGAAGTTTTAACATCTGCCTGGAAAATTACAGAGGGTGCTCAGAATTTGGTGAAACACCTGCAGCCCAAGGACACTCCCTCCTGTAGGTTGCAAATTTTCACTTAAACAGTCTTTAAACCGAGATTGAAGAATTCTCCTATAAACAATATCATTCAAGCATGAAAAACATCTAGCAACAAAGGATATAGTTAAAAACTGAAGTCTTAACAACAGTTCTATAGAACAGCTATGTGTATGCTAATTTATTGCATTTTGGTACAGCAAAATAAAAAGGTATATTCATGAAAAAATATATAAAGAACCAGAAAAAGGAAATAAGTAAGTTCAGATAAAATGTGAAAAGTCCTTTTAGCACCACTGCACATCAAGAAAAAGCCTTTAAGTAAATTAAAGAAGTAATGACATCAGATGATGAATTGGCTTGCAGTAAGCCAGTTAAGATAAGCGAACTGAAATAGTTTTTCCATAAGCACAAGCTAACTACATACTAAAAAGATGAAAACTGGGAGTTCAGAGTGCATTGAAGCAGTAATGCACTTTGCCAGGTTGACTCATGGGGAGAGTTCCAGGTTCACATCAAGAAATCTCCCTGAACATGCTGAGATTTGCCTTATAGATTGGGAATAGTTGAATTTAGGGGCAGATTGTGGCAGAAAGGACCCTTTTGGGAGTGCTTGTCCTTCTGTTTCTGTCTTTCTGACTTTTTAACTCATAGAAAAAAAGAAAGAAACTTAAAAAAAAAGATTAAAATTCACAAATCCATTTTTTCATATGTCTTTTGGCTATTCAAATGTCATCCCTAGAGGGTGATTTTTTTCAACTCATTCTCCCATTTTTTAATAGGGTTGATTATCTTTTTTCAGAACATTTGCTTGAGTTCCTTGTGTATTCTGGTTATCAGTCCCGTATCTGACACATAGTTAACAAAATATTTTCCCATTCTGAGGGCTATTGATTCACACTAATTACTGTGTTTTTTGCCATGCAGAAACTTCTTCGTCCGATGTAATCCCACTTGTCTATTTTGGGAATTATCAACTGTGTTTGGGGGTCTTATTTAAGAAGTCTTGGGAGCAGTTAGTGTAAAGGCTATGTCACTGGAGTCCCATGTAGTCGACCGCGGTTTGCGTTCAGGACCCGGTGGCTTAACACTCAAGCCGGGCGCATGTGCATGTGTGCCCAAGATCCCAAGAGGAGAATGGAGGAGAAGGGATTGTGGCATGGCCATCCCCCCTGGGGGGTGATTTCTCGCTTTCTGTCTCTCTGTCTGTCTGGTGAGCGCACGCGCCCTATGGCAAAAACCTCTTCAAAAAAAAGAGAAGTCTTTGCTTACCCCAATGTCTCCCAGAGTTTCTCCAGTGTTTTCCAGGAATAGTTTTATAGTTTGAGGTCTTAGGTTTAGATCTTTGATCCACCTTGAGTTGATTTTTGTCAATGGTGAGAAGTAGGGGTTCAAATTAATCTTTCTGCAGATGGAACATCCTTCACTGTAAGGAAAATGCAGATCAAAACAACAATGGGATACCACCTAACCCCAGTGAGAATGACTAAGATTTAAAAAAATAAACGCTGGCAGGGGTGCGTTGAAAGGAGAACGCTCTTACACTGCTGGTGGAAATGTAAATTGGTCCAGTCACTGTGGAGAACAATTTGGAGATTCCTCAAAAATCTACAAATAGAGCTACCATATGATCCAGCAATCCCACTTCTGGGTATCTACCTAAAGGACAGAAAAATTCTTAATTGGAAAAGTGCTTGCACATCGATGTTTATTGTGGCATTATTCACAATTGCTAAGACATGGAACCAACCCAAATGCTCACACACAGATGAATGGATTGAAAATTGTGGCACAAATACTCTATGGAATACTATTTAGCCATAAAAAATGGCAAGACCCTGGCTTTTGACAGAAAATGGATGAAAATGGAAGATTTACTGCTGAGTGAAGCAAGCCAGGCTATGAAGGAGAGACATTGTATGTCTCCACTTAATATATACTGAGTGTCTGCACTCTATAACTGAAACTGATTGACTAAAGGATATAGAAACACAGCAAATGGTTGTGAATACCAGATATAGTGTGGGTGAAAGAGTAGAGTCTGAGGAAGGACATTAAGAAGAAAAATAGAGAGGCAAAGCTTAATGGGACAAAGAAATGGGGTATTATCTATTGAAGATAATTTTATAGTATTATCAACTGGACTAGGGAGAAATGTACACATGTTGGAATATTCACTTTGTAAGCTAAATAACATGACTGAATTTATGAAAGAACATGAAATAAAAAAAGAAAAAAAGAAAAAAATTCACAAATCCAGAATAAACTGGTAAGACAAGCACAACAAAAATACTCTAGAAGTATTTAGTTGAGTTTCTGCCCATCAAAACAAAACAACACAAAGAAGTGAATATCTTGAAGATATCTTGTAGGTTTACATTTTGCTAGAAACCTGAGAAAATAATTTATATAATTTAGTAAGGAGAAAATGGTTATAAAGGAAAAGAAAAAAAAACTAGAATGATTTAATGAAAATCTAAATAAACCAAATGATATGCCTATAACTTATGCTAAAATATATTGTCTCATTTTTGTAAAAGACCTGAAAAATACACTTTCAGCAGGCTTTCAACAAGTTCCATTCAACAGTGTGAGGTCATCATTACCCCAGCTCACTGCATTGGAGCTTATCATTCTATTTTTAATTGTCTGTGTTGATGTACTTCCTTTTCTGTTAGACTTTAAGTTCCTTGAAGGGAAAGATTCTGACTTATTTTTCTAACACAGTGACTTGTAGATGATAAATGCTCTACGTAGACTTAAGAAGCCAGGGGCATGTTTACTGAGTATTTACTGAAAGATCAGGCTTTATAAAATATCATGGTTTTTTTGTTGACAGGATAGATACTGTCATAAAAAAATCAAGTAATTCTTCAAGTGCTCTTCACATCTCTGGCAGTGGTTAGGAGAAATACGCTATCAACGGAAGTACTTTGACAGTGATGTGTGAAAACTGTTGTATTCCAGACAGGATCTGATGTGACTTATAGCATTTTAAAGAGTAAACAGGAAGAGCTGTGATGAAAAAGAAATGGGAACTAGCATGAGAGTCAAGCTGAAGTCTATTGTAAATGTGAATGTAGATCAAAATACTGATAGATCTAGTTGAGAACGATCATTCCAGAAAGAGAATAAGAAAGGATAGTTCCCTAGTCCAAGTTTGACTGAGGAAAGAAAGGGTAAGCTATGTAGCAGCAATGAAGAAAAGAAAAAAATAATGATCCAAGGAGAAAAAAGGTGGATTAAAAAAAGAGTTATGAAGATTCTACATTAAATATTTATTATGATTTTTGTAGCTAGAAGGTAGAAAACTCATTCCAGCTAAATTAATCTATCATTCTGTTGGGTCATTGTAGCCAACCTAAAATAAAGATTTTAACAAAAGAGGTATGGTTATGTACAAAGCAATCCAGATTCCTTTTTATTAATTTAACCTGCTGTGCTTTTATGACCCTTTATAGCTAATAAAGTTTTCTTTTTCCAATGCCACATTGAATCTTCATGGTGATACTGTAAAAGGTTATTATCCTTATTTTACAAATGAGAAGAAGGAGGATGATGGGGAGGGAGAATGAATGATTCATAAAACAGAATTTGCTCATCTTAAAGGCAGAACTAGAGTTCAAACCCAGGTCTTCTGATGATAAGTTTCACTACACTAAGATTTGGTTATAGTGAATGTTGATTGATTGGTTAAGAGTATTTATAAAAATAATTAGATGTTTCATATGGAAATGTAGTACAGAAAAATCTTTTTCTCATACCTGAGTAATAGAAAATAAACCTTTTGTTAAAGAAACTGAATCTGAACCCCAGAATAATTTTGAGTATCTCATGTAGGAATCTGAGCTATAGGGAGGCAGAACAACACAGTGATTAAAGTTGTAGACTTTGTCAGACATATCTGTTTTAGTCCTGGCTTTGTAACTCATTGTTTCTATTTCCTGAGTCATTAGACACCCCTGAGCCTATTTCTTCTTCCTTCAGCAGTTAACTTCCTGATAGTATTGCTTTGCTATTTAAGTCAAACTAAATGTAAAGAACTTGGTAGTATTTTAACTCAATATTCAATAAATATTACACTATTACTATATTAGTATTTCAAAACATTGTGATAGATTATTATAACAGGCAACCTTCACAAGTCATACCTCCCTGCTTACAGGTTTTGCAAGTCTCTATCCTCACTCCCCATACCATATTGACCATAGGCTTGCCCATATGACTTGCTTTGACCAATGAGAGTTGAGGAAACTTGAAGCAAGTGTATTCTTTCTTTCTTTTTTTTTTTGAAGAGGTTTTTTGCTATAGAGCGTGTGTGCTCGCCAGAAACACAGAGAGACAGAGAGACAAAAAGAGAGAAATCACCCTCCAGGGGGGATGGCCACACCACAATCCCTTCTCCTCCATTCTCCTGTCAGTATCTTGGGCACACACACACATGTGCTTGGTGTAAGTTTAAGCCACTGGGTCCGGGACTTGAACCATGGTCGACTACATGGGAATCATTATGTTAACTGCTGGTCCTAGCAAGTGTATTCTTGATGAAGTTTGCACATCACATCTTAACCTCTTGTGTTGTAGAGATATTTTCTACTTCTCTGTGAAGATGCCAGGACTCATCCAATGTAAACCAAACTAGCTCATAGACAAATGACTGTGATTGTATTTGGCCAGCAAGCTCCAGTTGAACCCTCAAATGACTTCACCTGCAGAAATAAATGAAAGGAAGACCAAAAGAAGAACCTCCCAGGTGAGCCTAGTCCAAGCTACTAATTCACAAAATTATGATCAAACACATAGTTGTTTTAAGATATTAAGTTTTAGAGTGATTTGTTACTCAGGAATGAACAAAAACATAATTGTAGTAGGGTGTTGTAACCAAAACCTAAAATGTGTGATGTTGGCTTTGGGACTGGTTGAAGGTAAAGGGTGGAAAAAGAGTGAGGAAACTTCTATGGGAGACATGTGAGTGAGGACAACCAGAAGGCTGCAGCTGCAGAGGTGACCTTTTTAAGAAGATCAGTAGCGATATCTCCTAATGACTGACCCACAGAGTCATTATCTAACACATAATTTTCTTTTTATTTTTCTTTTCTTTGTTTTGGAGAGGATTTTGCTATAGGGCACGTGTGCTCGCCAGAAAGACAGAGAGAGACAGAGAGATAGAAAGTGAGAAATCAGCCCCTTGGGGTGATGGCCACACCACAATCTCTTCTCCTCCATTCTTCTCTCAGGATCTTGGGCAAACACACACGTGCACCCGGTGTGAGTTTAAGCCACTGGGTCCAGGACTCGAACCACAGTTGACTACATGGGTGTTCAGTGACATAACCATTACGCTAACTGCTGGTCCCATTCTTTTTCTTTTTTTTTAAAAGAGAGATTGTTGCTTTTGGATGTGTGTGCTCTCCAGAGAGACAGAGACAAAGACAGGAAGTGAGCAATCAACACCTGGGGGAGATGAGTATGTTGCAATTTCTTTTCCTCCATTCTCTTCTCAGGATTTTGGGCATACATCCAGATGCCCGGTGTGAATTTTAAGCCACCAGGTCAGAGAGTCAAATCACAGTTGACTACCAGGGAGTCCAGTGACATAACCATTACACCATCTGCTGGTCCCAACACATAATTTTCTAAGCTACTAAATTTCAAGGTGGTTTGTGGCGCAGCAGTTAAGGAAACTTAATTAACCAGTGTCCATTCTGTTAGGACTCTTAGGCTGCTAAGCTAACAGTTAAACCAAAAGTAATCAGGGAATATTCTTTCAAAGTGAGGTTTCCAAATACCCAGCAATAAAGAAAACAACTAAGTCAGAGTCAAAGAACTTCACAACTAGTCACAACACGTCGTGTTTCTTCAGTTTATCACACAGAACTCTTGAGATTGATTGCCAGTGTCTTCAAGCGGTCAACTTCTTTCTGTGAAAGTAGATGTACCAGAAGAAACATCCATTTTCCAAAAGACAGAAGGCTAATACTATAGAATTGAAACCAAGAATTTAAGAAGGTAGCACAAAAAAGTTAGCTAGGTCAAGAAAACAGTGTTTGTACTGGTAGAAATATAGAGAAAAAGATCTAGGAAACACAAAAAGAAAGATCGGGGGAACCAGCAGTTAGCATAATGGCTATGTCACTGGACTCCCACGTAGTCGACCGTGGTTCATGGCCCGGACCCGGTGGCTTAGAACTCACGCCGGGCGAGTGTGCGTGCGTGCCGAAGATCCTGAGAGGAGAATGGAGGAGAAGGGATTGCGGCGTGACCATTCCCCCTGGGGGGTGATTTCTCGCTTTCTGTCTCTATGTCTCTCTCTGTCTGTCTGGCAAGCACACG
>NW_006159510.1:2001307-2002554 GCF_000334495.1 Tupaia belangeri chinensis
GGTGCGTCTGGCAAGCACAGGCGTCCGCTAATGAAAAAACCTAAAAAAAAAAAAAGAAAGATTGGCAGGACACTTTAAGGTTTGCTGAGTATCACCAGTTCTGTCTAATTTTCAGAAGTACCAGAAGCCAGTCAAAAAATAAAGCTCTTTTGTAAATAGTGTATACTTACAAAATAATCCTCTGCTCTTTTATAGGTGGCCACTGGCTAGAGTAGGGCACCCTGGGGGCATCTGAAGAGAAGTTCCCACTCCAAGATCAATTAACAGCTCTGGTTTGTATTCTTCTCCTCACACCATCCCTACTGAGGTCTATAGTAGTGACTTCTCCTCCTGGAAGTACTGGAAATAGAGCTCTGGCTCTTTGCTCCAGTCCCTCAGTAAGGAAGCAGGACAGAATTCTCTGGAAATGAGATTTTAGAAGGTTTGCATGCGCTTCTCTTTCAGGTTAACCTGTCAGACAGGTGTATTCTGCAGTGCCTTGAATTTCTCTACTGGAGGTAGATCTGAGGTCCATTTTACTTATTCTGATTTAAGGAAACTTGAAAGAAAGACCTTAGAACTGAGAGTGTAAATATTTTCTCTGTCGACCTATTTCTTTCCCATATATATCTGGATGTAGGGTAGAGATAATTGTAAGAAGCCCACTTAGGAGTGGACTTAAGCAATGTTCTTTAAACCATTTTCAATAGCAATAAATCAAACATTTTCTTCTGTGTGGCTATTTCTTGACTTCTCTAGAACATAAAATTGGTATGCATGTAATTACCAATTTTCAGGAAACTAGTGGAAGGGAGTACATCGGAAATACTGTGTCCCTATACCAATAAACAGAGATTAAATTAAATCTGATTATGAAGTAAAGAGCATGTAGATTATGACTCCTCAGTTAATATTAGCTATCAGTTCCTGAACAAAAATTGTGTGTGAAAATCCTTATATTCATTATCGCTTCCCTAACTGCAAAATAAGACTAAGTTCTTATTTTATAGATGAGGCAAATCTCTCAGAGACTTTAACATCTCTAAAGTCCAGAGAGTGGTGGAAATATAATTCAGACTCTCAACCCCTTGACTCTAAGCCTGAATCATGTCCTCACCACTTTCCCAATCATGTCATCACCACTTTAGCTCAGTTTTCTCTTTCCTTCTTCCTTTCTTTTTCTTCCTTCCTTCCTTCCTTCCTTCCTTCCTTCCTTCCTTCCTTCCTTCCTTCCTTCCTTCCTTTCTTTCTTTCTTTCTTTCTTTCTT
>NW_006159510.1:2003757-2016765 GCF_000334495.1 Tupaia belangeri chinensis
TCCTTCCTTCCTTCCTTCCTTCCTTCCTTCCTTCCTTCCTTCCTTCCTTCCTTCCTTTCTTCCTTCCTTCCCTTTCCTCTATTTCTCCTCCTTACTTTTAAAGAAATCACAGAAAAAAAATTTCAGACATGGCTCATTCAAAACAACACAAGGGCTATGTTTCTTTTCTCTATAGTAGTAAATGTAATGATTAACATAATAAAATTATTCATCTTTGTCACTATCACCCAGATTAAATAGCTTTATGAACACCAAAACAGCACTTTTGTGATTGGGTTGATTGGAATTTATGGTCCTTAATGAGACATAATACAGTCATTTGTGCAAACTGTGAGCATATCCACAGCCCACGCTGTCATGTAGCCAAGTGGAAATTACATGGGGTGGAGGCAGAATCCCGACAACTACATGCTGCAGTAGCCGGATTTAAATAACAGTCAGAGATCTGATGTATTCCTTCACCTCTGTTATCTGTGTCTATATGAGATCTTTGAGTCTATCTAAACTTTTCAGAATGTTTTTAATTATGCTTTTTGTTTTTAAATAATCATGGATTCAATGCATGTGTAGGAATAAGACAAAACTCTCATGTCCTTTTTGCTTGGATTCCTTCATGATAGCATTGAGAGAAAGAGAAATACAATATTTCAATGGTGTAGCGACTTTAATATATTCTACCAATTTTATTCAGATTTCCCCAGTTTTATTTCTATTTCTATTCATGTGTGTGTGTGTGTGTGTGTGTGTGTGTGTGTGTGTGCGTATGTGCCTGCTCATGTGTAAATGTGGATTTAATTCTTTTTTTAAAAGAATTACTTAACTTTTATTTATTATTTATTATTTAAATTTGACCAGAGAGGGAAAGGGGAGAGAAAGGGAGAATGCAAACTGCCAGGTCTGGGACTTGAACTGTGATAAGCCATGTGGGATTCCAGCACCCTTAACCACCATGCCACCTGCTGACCCCAACCAATGTGGATTTAATTTTAAGAAATGTATCATAGGTGTAGGTTTGTGTATTCAGCACCACTATCAAGATATCCTATATCCAATTACCATGGAGATGCTTCATGTTGCCATTTTATAAACACCCCTCTTCTCCCCCCAATTCCCATCCAGTACTTTCTCTGTCTTTTTTTCTTTTTTCTTTTTAAGTTTCCACTGGGCAAGTACACTCACCAGAGGTGGGAGAGAGAGACAGAGAAAGAGAGAGAGAGAAAGAGAGAGAGAGAGAGAGAGAGAGAAACTCCTCTCACCCTCAATGTGGTATGGTCACATCATAATCCTTTCTCCTCCATTTCTCCATCTCATCAGGAATTTAGACATACGCCCACATACACCGAACAAATTTTCCAAGCCCCTGGGGCCAGGTTTGAACCACAGTCAGCCATGTGATATCTGGCTGTCTATGCACAGCACTTGACTGAGCATTATAGGGGTGCCTCTTCTTTCTGTTTTGAACCATGGAAATTAATGTGCACCATTTCTATAATCTTGCCAGTTGAGGAAAGTCATATAAATGGAATTGGACAGTATGCGGTCTTTTGGACTTGGCTATTTTTCACTCAGCATAATTCCTTAGAGATTTATCTAAGGCGTTACACATATTGAGGAGCTTGTGTTCTTTTACTGCTGAAAACTGTTCCATGATACATATGTACCACATTTTGTTTAGCCACTTACCCATTGAAGGACATTTGCTATTATGTGTAAGGATGACATGAACATTCATATGTGGGGCTTTTTGTGACATGTGTTTAATTTTCTGGGATAAATGCCTAATAATGCAATTGCTGGGCCATATGTTAGTTAATACTCTTATAAGAAATTGCTGAACTCTTTTTTTTTTTTAAGAATTATTTCATTTAACATTATTTGTTTATTTATTTTGACCAGAGAAGGGTAGAACGAGAGAGCAAGAGAGCGAGAGAGTGAGACGGGGGTGGGAGGTTTAAGTGAGAAAGCAAGTCATCAGGTCTGGGACTTGAACCACGGCCAGCCACGGGGGAATCCAGCACCTTTAATCACCACACTCACCTACCGGCCCTCACCTGAGCTCTTTTTTGGAGCAACTGTGCCACTTTATGTTTGTACCATGATGTCTGACTGATCCATTTCTTCTCACTCTTGTTCTTGTCAGCATTAGGTGTGGTCACTATGTTTTAAGACCACTCTGATAGGTGTGTAGCACAGTGATAACTCATTTTGATTTTAGTATGCACTTTTCCTACTGGCTCGTGAGGCTGAACATCTTTTCCTGTGATCCTGCGTCATCTCCTGTGATCACGTGCCATCTGTTTTACCTCTCCAGTGAAATGTTTGTTTATATCGTTTACTTATTTTCAGATTGACTTGTTTCTTATTTTTGAGTTTTAAGAGGCCTTATTCTATTCTCCACACATGTCTTTTATTATGTGATTTGAAAATATTTTCTCCAAGTCTGCAGTTTGTTTTTTCTTCCTCTTATTATTTAGTTTATTTATTTTATTATTTTTTTGAGATACACAGAGAGTGAGAGAGAGAGTGAGAACGAGAGGAACAATCTTTTTCTTTTCTTTCTTTCCTTTTTTTTTTTTTTTGAGAGTTCTTTGCTATTGGGTATGTGTGCTTGCCAGAAAGACACAGAGAGACAGAAAACAAGAAATCACTCCCCAGGGGAGATGGTCATGCTGCATTCCCTTCTCCTCCATTCTCCTCTATGGATCTTGGGCATGCACGCACATGCGCCTGGCGTGAGTTTAAGCCACCGGATCTGGGACTCAAACCGTGGCTGACTACATGGGAGCCTAGTGACACAGCCATTACACCAACTGCTGGTCCCAAGAGAGTAGCAATCTTAACAAAGACTCGCCACACAGAGATCCTCTTTCGAGTCTCCCAGCTAGTAAAGATCACAGGTGCTTCCTGCACACCTGGTTTGTTTAGGTCAACCTGGGATCCAAATACATGCCTCCTATATGGCTTCATTATCATACAGAGGCATCCTACTCCCTTTCTACCATGACTGGGCCTTTTGTAATCCTTTTGCAAAAGTCTTTTATAGGTCAAGACCTTTTAATGTGGGTGAAATATAATTCTAAAATTTTCCATCTCATAGATTATGCTTTTGGTATTAAGCCTACAAACTATTTATCTAGTCTTAAATTCCAAAGCTATTTTTTACCCTAAAAGTTTTATAGGTTTATGCTTTACCATGATGTTTGTGACCCACTTTGAGTTTCTTCTTCCTCTTTTTTTTTTTAGAATGATTTATTTAGGAACCAGCAGATGACATAGTGGTTATGCTCCTAGACTGCCACATGGTCAACTGTAGTTCGAGTCCTGAACCCAGTGGCATGAAATCACACAGGCCATATGTATGTGCATGCCCAAAATCCAGGGAAGAGAATGAAGGAGAAGGGATTGTGGTGTGGCCAACCCCCCCAGGGGGTGATTTCTCACTTTCCCTCTCACTGTGTCCATCTCTCTCTGGTGAGAACACACATCTTATGGCAAAAACCTTTAAAAAAATTATTACTATTTATTTAATTTTATTTATTATTATTTTTAATTTTTTTCACCAGGGAGAGAGAGAGAGAAAGTAAGCTACCAGATTCGGGACTTGAACTGCAGTTAGCCATGTGGAACTTCAGCATCTTAACTACCACGTTATCTGCTGGCCCCTTGAGTTTATTCTTGTATAAGATCTGAGACTTAGGTTGATATTCTTCTCCTCATCCTTCTCCTCCTTCTTGCCCTTCCTCTGTTCCTTCTCCTCCTCCTTCTTCTTCACGAATGGATGTCTAGTTGCTCCAGCACCATTTGTTGACAAGACTAGGCCTCTTCCATTGTATTGCTATTTTACCTCTGCACAAAATTTACCAATAAAAGTGACATATTTCTATGGGTGTATTTCTGGGTTTCCTGTTCTTTTCCATTTATTTAGGTGTCTTTCCCTCCCCCCATAGTGTGCTGCTTGAATTATTGGCACTACCTTGTTATTCTTTATCAAGATGAGATATTCTAGGGTTTGCACCTTTCCATATACGCTTTAAAATAAAAACTTAGAAATTTTGCCTTCTAGGAATCAAGTTTTTGTTGACCAACAAGTAGCTATTCACACAGTTCTGATTCATTGTGTGTATTGGCTGAGTGGGTCCAAAGTTATAGAATGCATAGTGCCAGTAGCAGCACTAATAATCATTTTTAAATTAATCATTTGAACAAATAGTTCTAAACTGTAAAATTTAATTTTATGGCCTTATAGTTATTTTCCAAAAGGTTAATTAAATTTAACATTTCATACTCAGTCTAAGGCAGCATTAGGGAATGTGGGATTTTACCACTTACTGGTTGTTTCCTCCATTACAGAACTAACTTGAATGGGAACACAATATGAAGATATGACTCAAACATACCAGTATTGTCTTTAACATATTTTGTCCCCCAATTTTTTGATGGCATTGAATGAAATGCATATATTAATTTTAAAAGAAAAAGTTGATATGTATTAGTAAAATTGGTGTTTCCTCCTGTTTATCCCTCTTATAGATTCTTACAATTCTTACAGTTCAAACCACCATAGCTAGGAATAGCCTATTTCAAAGCATATGGGATTATTTTGTGAGTTTATATAAATACCTAACTCCTCTCAGTATTTGTTAAAAAATGTGATTTTTGAAAGGTTGTGTGGGCCAGCCGGTGGCATGGTGGTTAAACCAACTGTATCCCATATGGCCAACTGTGCAGTTCAAGTCCTGGACCTGGAGATTTGTAAAACATGCTGGCCAGCCGTATGTATGGATGTACCCAAAATCCCGAGAAGAGAATGGACAGAAAGGTATTACTGGCATGGCCATCCTTCCTGGGGTGCTTGCCTACTTTCCCTCTCTCTCCTTCTGTCTCTGTCTGTCTTTGGTGAGTACACATATTAAGTAACAAAAATTTAAAAAAAAGATTGTGGACTATATTGGGGTGATACTAGAAATAGGTGGGTTTGATCAACTGTAGATTGATTTCTCTAATACAAAAATAACTTGTGTCCAAAAAACAAGAAAAAAATGACTATTGAGGTCTACCCTTTGAAAATATTATCCTTCATCTGGCTTATCATATTCAATTATTTTTATTAATTTACCCAGTGATTTATTCTTTATTTAGTATACATTTCTTCTATGCTAAAGTATTTGTTTTATTTATTTTTTTTGGAGAAAAGCACTTTACAAAAGAAAAAATATCATAGCTTTCAAAAATTTATATTCCAGTGAGGTAAGTAATGATTAGTTATTAAGTTATATAACTGGCACTGTTCTAATTTCTCAACATATAGTAACTCTTCTTTAGTCTTACCATAAGCATGTAGAACCATATAATGTTGATATTATTATTATATCCCCATTTTAAAGATTAGAAAATTGAGTCTTGGAGAACTTTTAGTAGTCATTTAATAACTTTTATTAAGCTAACATTTTCAAATTTAGAATAAATTGGGTATTTAAAAAATGATGTTGCAATGAAATATAAATATTTTATTTTGTTCAAAAAATTGCTATTATAATCACTGTCAAGACTCGAGTACATTTTTTATTTTTCATTTTGGCTAGCTCATAAGGAACTAAATAAGTGAACTTTGCCAAACCTGCAGTTTTGTAAGTGCATTGGGAGCAAATTACACCAACTGCTGCTTCTGCATGAGCCTTCAGTGCTTCACTTTATGACTCGAAGTGCCTGCTTAATGGGCTGTGCCCTCCTCCCCATTTGTCCTGCACAAAAATGCAAATATGTACATATGTGTGTGTATGCATGCATAGCCACCAGTTGCAAAGCATGGTAAATTTAATACTAATCGGACAAAAGCACACATATCCTTTAAAAATAAGTTTTAAAAAGTTAACTTTATAGCCTAAAAGAAAAGAGGAAATGATGAGGAAACTATGCATATTTATGACTGCCATTGTGGAGAGAAGCCCCATAATCCTAGTGTAAGATATAAATAATCAGAGAAGAATTTGTCCTTCATTAAGAAATAATTTTGCTGTAATTGCTTGTTCAGTCAAGTCATCTATGAAAACAGACACATACAATTGATTTTGGAGAATGATGATGATTCAATGAAGGCAGGAAAGAAACTGTTGATTTCACGGTTGGTCTGAAAAAAGGAGGACTTTTTTTTTTTTTTTTTAAATCTAACCCATGCAAAAGACTTTTATGCATAAGGAAATATAACATTACTAGCAGAATAACGTAGAATTACCAATATGGTTTAAGAAGCTTCATGACATAATTGATGAGTGATGAAATTTAGCTCAATTCAATGTCGCAATAATTCACTGATTATCTCAAAAGTGTAAGACCTTGCTAGATCATGAGGGACACCAAAAAATAGAAGATGGAATCCATCCACCAAATAAGGTTATACTTTATGTAAAAAAATTAAACAACTACTAAATAAATATTTTCAGTCTGAAAATGTTGAGTTATTATTCGACTTCCTCATCATTACTAATTCTACTATCTACAGACTCAGAAGGATTACTACCTGAATGTTTGTGTCTCTCTCAAAATTAATAAGTTATAATTCTAATCCTAGGGGACCAGCAGTTAGCATAATGGCTATGTCCCTGGACTACCATGTAGTCGACTGCTGTTCCAGTCCTGGACCCAGTGGCTTAAACTCACGCCGGGCGTGTGTACTTGCATGCCCAAGATCCCGAGAGGAGAATGGAAGAGATGGGATTGTGGCGTGGTCATCCCCTATGGGGGGATGATTTCTTGCTTTCTGTCTCTCTGTCTCTCTCTGTCTTTCTGAAGAGTGCATGCACCCTATAGCAAAAACCTCTCAAAAAAAAAAAAAAAAGAAAAAAAAATTCTAATCCTAGGAGCTAAGCTGTCGCTCAACAGCCTCTGTGAGGCTGACTCACATGGAAAAGTTAGGGTTTGCATCCAGACACCTCTCTGAGCACTCTAGGCATGCCCATGGTCTTCGACTGGCTGAAGCTGGGGGTTGGTTATGGCATATAGACCCTTTTGAGGGTGTTTGTTTCTTTCATTCTCTCTGTCTGTCTGTGTCACTCATGGAAGAAATAAATAAATGTAAAAAAATAAATCCTAACTTTGAAGGTAGTAGTATTAGGAAGTTGAACCTTTGGGTTGAGCCTTTAGAACTGTGAGAGATAAATTTCTGTAGTTATCAGCCTTCCAGCCTATTGCATTTTGGCATAACAGCTGAACAGACTAAGACAGGGATTGGCTTCTTTCTATAGCTATCCTGATAGCTTGGGACTTCTAGTGGCCCCTATTCTGACAATATCATGAAAATGTGGACTCCCCCATGGTGCTTTTCTTGCCTGCCTACTCATGGCTCTGTCTGTTCCTTCTCTTATCATTCCCTTGCTCATATTACCTCACTACATTGTTAACTCACTGCAGCAGCCATGTAGCCATGACTTTGATTTAAGCCACGTTCTTCCTCTTTATGTGCCTCCATCTCTGGTTATAATGGAGTGCTCTGCATCCACAGTGTATGTAGTTAGTGTTTGTTTATCTCAAGTTCTTTTTTTTTTTGTTTGTTTTTTGTTTTTTGGAGAGATTTTCACTGTAGGGCACGTGCGCTCGCCAGACAGAGAGAGACATAGAGACAGAAAGCGAGAAATCACCCCCCAGGGGGGATGGTCACGCCGCAATCCCTTCTCCTCCATTCTCCTTTCGGGATCTTGGGCACGCACGCACATGCGCCCGGCGTGAGTTTTAAGCCACCGGGTCCGGGACACGAACCGCGGTCGACTACGTGGGAGTCCAGCGACATAGCCATTACGCTAACTGCTGGTTCCCTATCTCAAGTTCTGATTTTATGGATAAGAAATGTATGGATTTTTAATAAAGAACAGAGCTAACAATATAGCCACAAAAAACAATCACAAGGCAACTAACAAATTGGTGACAGAAATCTGGGTGCAGGAGTGATATATATGGATGGATAAACAGATGTAGACAGTCTCCAAAAATTCATGGTAAATGTGCATATGAAAAAATATGCATGGATATCAAATTGTTCTGCTCCAAAATAAATTCATAATTTAATTCCAAATTCTCCACCAATTTTTTGAAATGTGTGTGTGAGTGTGTGTATCTGTGTGTGTGTGTGTTTTCCCCAGGAAGCTTATGAGTCTAGACATCTTCAGTGCATGCTCATGTTTGTAAGTGAAGGGCTATCAAGGTAACAGGCAGCCTCGATACAAGCACTCTTCTTTTACTAATTTGACAACTAAAAAAGCAGTTAAAATCAAATGAACAATTACATACTACATACAACACAATTTTCAAAAAGCATGAAGTTGTATACATGGTTTTCAATAAAGCATCTTCTGTTTTTGTGTCTATTAAATCCTTTTGTCCTGAATCCCTCCCATTGAACCCCCACTATCCACCCTTCTTATCATAAATAACCTCTGGCTTCCTGCCTCTCCCATATAGTCTCTTGGATCTACACTTTCCTTCCCTACTATTACATTTTCAAATTTTTATATGTAATTGATTGATTTTATTATCATACACTGCAGGCATGCTTGAAAAACCATGATATATGCCATAAAGATACACAACAATTAAATGCAAATAAGAAATTATAGGGACCAGCAGATGGTGTAATGGTTATGTCACTGGTCTCCCACATGGCCTACTGTGGTTTGAGTCTTTGACGCAGAGGCTTGAAACTCATGCCAGGTGTGTGTGTGTGTGTGTGTGTGTGTGTGTATGCCCCCAGAACCCTGAGGGGAGAAAGGAGGAGAAGGGAGTGCAATGTGGTCATACCCCAGGAGAGGGGGTGATTTCTTGCTTTCTGTCTCTCTTTCTAGCGAGCACACATGTGCTATAGCAAAAATCTCTCTTAAAAAAAAAAAGAAATTATAAAATAAAACAAAGTGGAAAAAAAGCCAATTGTTAGGTCATACCAAAAGCAAATAAATAAATGTATAGTAAAAATACTGTAAAGCTGATTCATGAGACTTTGGGAAGCTTTAGTGTTTATGATCAATGTCTAGAAGTCTCCCTTGGTGTCATGGTGTATCTTCGTGGTAATGACACATGCCCAAGGGCTATTAGATGGGCTGTGATGGCCCTGGTGTCCTGGGATCCCACAGAAGTCAAAGCCCCAGCTTAAGTTGGAGCAAAACTGCAAGGCAGTACTGTGATTAAGTAATACATCAATTCCTCTTGATATTTTAATTCCCGTTTATTTCTTGCTAATCTTATCCACCAATAAATAGTTTTAGAGGATGCTAAAATTTACTTCAACATGTTTAGGTACATTTTAAAAATTAAAGTAAAGCTCACGCACTTCAAAGCACAAAAGTCAAACGTATATAGCTTGCTAAATTCTCACCAAGTAAATTTACTTGTGAAGTTGTGACCCAGATAAAAAAGTAGGGCATTACCTGGCCCCTGTGCCTCCTCGCATCACCGTCACCAGGCTCTCAAAGGAAATCACTCTCCTGAGTTCTACAATCATCAGCTCATTGATCTTGTGTGTGACTGTTACATAAGTGGAATCATAAAATGCGTTCATTAGGTTTGTAAGGTTATTGATGTAGCCATGAGAGATTTATTTATGAAAAAGATGTTGCCCATAAAATAAGCAAAATAAAAAGTGTATCTATTTACATAAATTTCTGCCTTCAGCAGCATATTTTTAAACAACCTATGGAAAAATAAAAAAATGAAACCATCTTCTTTCCTTCTCTGATTCCTGCAGATTGCTGGAAAGAACGCTTCCTTATCAGGACTAATCTCTGACTCTTCTGCACCTTATTCTCGGGCTGTACCTGAGTAAGGAATGAACAGGGGAACGACATTCCAATTCTGCTGGAAAACTTAGAGAAACTTGCCTGGGAAGTTTTCATTATAATATGTGTTCCTCTTCAACAAAGGAGAAGAATAAATTGGTTTTGATATTTCACTCTAACCAAAACACACTGCTTATCTTCCTGAGAGTGCTTATAGGAGATTACTTTTGATGTTTAAATTTACTCAGTTTTTTTCTTAGTGGTCTCTTTTCAGTGAGTTTGTTCAAAACTAAATAAAATATAATTCCTTGAAAAATAAATCCCCTAAATATAAACTTTAACCTATTGATAATTGTTTATCTTTTATATTACCCTGCTCAACTTTACAAGCAAGATTACTTCAATTTTTAAACTTCTCCTGGTCTGGAAATAGCTAAATTTAAGATGAGACCATGTTTGTCTAAATTGCTGAAGTTGATTATAACTATATATATTATGTATACTATATGAATATATGTATACACACACACACACACACATGCGTGCATACACACATGCAGCATGAAGTATATACATAAATACACACCAAATATAAAGTATTTACATTTAATATCTAGATATTTGACAACTTGGTTTTCCATTTTTGTGGAATTTGTGTGTTTTGAGACCTCTGCAGAGTTTATCAGACAGCTGGGCTCTACAATCCTTTTATACCTTGAAAGGATTAGTCATGCTTCAGAGAATATCTGCTACAGTGCTTAACTGTAAGAGAGAGAAATAAGTTTTAATTTTTAAGAAACCCTTAGAATATTTCACAAACGTGAGTAATGAAGCCATTAATATTATGTAACTTCATTCTTTTTATTGTTTATATTTCTCAACATAAATTTTTAAACAGTACTCATGGATTCTGAGGACACCTGTGAATCTCTTCTGAATGATTGCCTCAACATTTCCTGAGTTATTAGTTTTACTTCTTAAGTAGATACATTATTCTTTTTCCTGCCAACACAGCCTGAGTAAGGAACATACATTCAACAATTGTGTATATCTATGTACTTGTGTCATGCTTAAAAAATAATAGAGAATGTAATTGCATTATGGAATGAAATACTATTTTGTATTATGGAATCTTCTTCCTGGGAAATGTATAAAAATAACTTAGTTTCTTTATGTATTTATGAGCTTATATAGAATTTTGCAAAAATATACTATGCTACATTTCATCAATAGCCCATTGAACTCAGAATTATAATCTTTTTTTCTTTTTTCTTTTTTTTAGAGAGAGTCTATTTTTGCTAGAGGGTGCATGCGCTCGCCAGAGAGACATGGAGAGATTGAGAGACAGAAAGTGAGAAATAATCCCCCAGGAGGGATGGCCATGCTGCAATCTCTTTTCCTCCATTTTCCTCTCGGGATTTTGGGCATGCAAGCACACATGCCCAGCGTGAGTTTTAAGTTGCCAGGTCCGGGACTTGAAATCAACTCCATGGGAGTCCCACCACATAACCACTACATCATCTGCTGGTCCCAGAATTATAATTCTTAAAATATCACCAGTATTAATCTAGTATTTTTTATTAAACATGATAGTTGTTCAGGGGTTGTTAATTTAGTATCATGTATTTCTTACTGCACCAATGTGAGTCTAACACTGTTAAATGATTTTAAAATTCCCTTAAGCCAAAGTAAGATCTCACCCTGATACACTACTGTTTTAAAATGAGGTATTTCCATAAGCTAACTAAATATTATATCAAACCAAATAAATATTATACTTTTTCTTTCCGAAATAATTTTCTTTGACTTTCTGTTCCTTAATTTGAATATTTCATGAAGTAATGAAATTGTTTCTCACACTAGTCTCTTTTTTTTGGAAGTTTATTTTTTCCATACACAAGAGAGACTAAGAGAGACAGAGACAGACAGACAGCTCCCTCAGCAGAGTCCTATTGCCTTGATTATTCAGGGAGGTCTACAGATGGTAACTGGGAACTTTGCCATGTGGGTTAGCATCACAGATAGTCACGTTTTACTACTGTACAACCTTTTGGCCTCTCTCAGGTTTTGTTTGTTTGTTTGTTTGAGACTATTATTGATAGAATCAAAGAAAATGACTAAGAAATAGTTATAATTTATTTCATGTTTGTGATTTTATTAAAATAAAACTTCCATATAGCTCACCTTCAAAATTCTTGTAGTGTACTTTTTCTCCATGTAATTCATTTTATTATGATCTGGTGAGAGCTTTGTTTTTCCTGACCACATTAAATTGAAATAATCAAATAACAATTTGTTAAAGTGCTAGAGTTTGAGAGAATGGATGACTACAGTCTCAGAGCCAAAGTGATTGCATAAGAAATAAGAATCTTTTAAAAAATTATGATTTATTATTTAAATGTAATTGTTGCACATCTCTGAAGCTTACAATATAGTTTTTCAAATTATGTATGCAGTATATGACAACCAAATCTAGGATATTACCATATACATCATCTTCAATGGAGAACTTTACATTCTCATGCCTGTTAGGCATTTCTTCCTTGAGTAATCAGATTTTTAAAAATACTTTTTATTTCATGTTTTGAGAGAGATTTTTTGATATAGGGCACATGTACTCGCCAGAAAGAAATAGAGAGATAGAAAGCGAAAAATCACTCCTCAGTGGGATGGCCATGCCACAATCCCTTCTCTTCCATTCTCTTCTCGGGATTTTGGGCCTGCACCCACACACACCTGGCATAAGTTTTTAAGTCTCAGAGTCCAGGTTTTGAACTGTGATCAGCCATGTGCAAGTCCAGTGATGTAACCATTATGCTATCTGCTGGTCCCAAAAGCATACTTTAACTAAACACAGACAAGACTTACTGTGTCCTAGTCTCGGTGTTAAACTCTCTAATATGAATGGTTCATCCTCCACAGTAATCTTATGTGGTAGGTGTCCTTGTCACCATTTTTTATGAGATGAAGTGGGACACAGAAAGGCAAACTGTTCAAGGTCTCACAGCTACGAAATGGTGGAGGTGGATTAGAATCTAGCTGTCTGGCTTTAGAGTCCATGAGTCTAACCACTGTGCTATGTTCTCCTATCTTTTCTACCATGGAGAGCAATTCCCTTAACTAGGTCAGTGGACCTCATCATAAATATACCTATGTCCGTAACCACTACCCTGCACCAAAAATCTAAACTAGTTATAGGGGAAAAAAATGTTACCTACTTGGCAGAACATATTTATAAGGCAGGGAAAGA
>NW_006159510.1:2016796-2033665 GCF_000334495.1 Tupaia belangeri chinensis
ATCATAAATGAAAAGAAATTTTTTTCATGTTCTTACTGGAAAAGGTTTTCAAAGGAATTCTCACTCTTTCAAAATGCTTTCAATCCTTTTCAGCAGGGACTGAAAGTAAGAAAAATGAAACTGATGAAATTATGTTGATTGCATTAGTGCCATCTGCAAAAGTATAGACAAGCCATAACTTCCATGGCCCGGGATAAGTGGGGAAATGTGAGTAGACCAGAATTCATTATTTGATAGGCTTCATCTATATCCAGTATTCTTTTTCTTTAAAAAGTGCAATTTTTTCTCTTCTTTTGTGATGGAATCAATCGAAAAATATATTGAAATGGTGACATACATCATCTCACTCTTTTCCTGAGAAAAGATTCCACTAAAGTTATAGCTACCAAAATGTTATATTTCTCACTGTGGTTTTGAGTTAAGAGAAACTTTGTCCAGATAACTCCTACATACTCGTAAGTGTGCACAGACTATTTTAGATCATTAAATGGAATAATGAAGTGTTTGGAAGGATAAAGTCATGCTTACTTAGTTTCCTGGGTGGTTTTCTGGTGGAAAGTCGGTTTTCTAATTGGTTGTATAAAGGACAAGCAGAAACAGGGGACATCAGAAGGCAGAAAATCTTTCCATTGTCAAAAAGTTATTCCTTTATCAGGACATTTTCTGGTTACTGCCATTCAATATTTTTTAAGCTTTGTAATTTGTAAATAAGCTTACACAAAGACTTTTGAATTTTTTATTTTTATTTTTATTATTTTTTTATCTTTTTGTTTGTTTGTTTGTTTGTTTTTGAGACGTTTTTGCTATAGGGCGCGTGCACTCTCCAGACAGACAGAGAGAGACATAGAGACAGAAAGCGAGAAATCACCCCCCGGGGGGATGGTCATGCCGCGATCCCTTCTCCTCCATTCTCCTCTCGGGATCTTGGGCACGCATGCACATGTGCCCGGCGTGAGTTTTAAGCCACTGGGTCCAGGATGCGAACCATGGTAGACTATGTGGGAGTCCAGCGACATAGCCATTACGCTAACTACTGGTTCCCGAATTTTTTATTTTTTAAACTGATTGCTTCAGTGCATCTCCATATCTTTTGTAATCTGGGTCAAGATATAAAATTAAATGTTTTATTCATGTTCTTATGCTTAAATTTGTTTCCTGATGCTAAGGAACATTCCTGGAGTTGTTTCTGACTTCTGTATCTTTGGAATTCCTACCTACTATGAATAGAAAGTGTTTTCTGCAGACATGCACTCATGCACAAGGAAGGGTTGTAGGAAAAAGATACTGGAATCATGGGCAGAGCCCTTGATTCAAATTTAAGGTCAGAGCGATGTGCCAGTTGGTGCACTGTCACATTATTTACTGTCTGTCAAGGTTCGTTTTGAATGTTAGACTTTAAAAAGTATGTAGTAGTACACATCCCACTTACTCACAGGGCTATTGAGTAAATGAAATAAAATCGTATATGTGAAGCTGCCGTATAGCTGAATGTGTATGCGTTAAGTGTTTCTGGAAAATACATGTGTAGTTATGTTTTAATTATCCAGAAAGGATGCAGAGAGGCCTACAAAAAGGCATAAAATAAGATGAGGATGGATCCAGCAGATGGCATAGCAGTTACATTGCTGAACTCCCACATGACTTTGGTTTAAGTCCTGGCCCCAGTGGCTTGAATTCGTGCATGCATGCCCAAGATCCCAGGGCATGTGTGCATGCATGCCAAAGATCCCAAGAGGGGAATGGAGAAGAAGGGATTGCAGTGTGGCCCTCTCCCCTGGGGGATGGTTTCTCATGTTCTCTCTCACTGTTCCTGTCTCTCTCTCTCTGGTGAGTGCATACACCCTAAGGCAAAAACCTCTTTTTTTTTTTTTTAAGAAGTTTTTGCTATAGAGCGCATGTGCTCTCCAGACGGACAGAGACAGAGAGACAGAGAGTGAGAAATCACTCCCCCCCCAGGGGGTATGGCCTTGCCGCAATCTCTTCTCCTCCGTTCTCCTCTCAGCGTTTTGGGCATGCATGCACATGCGCCCAGCTTGAGTTTAAGCCACCGGGTCCGGGACTTGAACTGTGGTCGACTATGTAGGAGTCCAGCGACATAGCCATTATGCTAACTGCTGGTCCCCAAGGCAAAAACCTCTTAAAAAAATAAATAAGGATGATGGGAACAGGATTGGGTGCGAGCAGGAAGGGGTGAGGTCGGAAACTCATCTTCATATAGACACATCTTCCTGGAGACGTTAGAGGCCCAAGGCTGTGACTTGCCTCCCCAGCAGCCATGTCCTCATTCCTTGTCTTTCGGAGTCTGGGTTTTGTTCCAAGGTTTCTTGTTTGTAACGAAAGGAAGGCAAACCTTGTCCCTGATTGCTCTGAACTAAGAATGGATATGCAGTGTCCCCATTAGTGACTGGACAAGGAGATCTGAGGAGTTGAAAACCTCCTGTGAGTTTCTGGGAAAATGTTCTTTGGTCTTAGGATGGAAGCCTTGAAAGAGACAGAAGTCATTTTTCTCTGGAGTTTTCATTGCCTGAATATGATTCCTGAATGGTTGTGGTCATTTTGCTGTTGCCTTCTTCAAGGCAACCAAAAAATACAGAAAGAGGAACTAATGGCTTGCTGACCACACTGCAAGTGACTGTAGAGAAAAACCCTCAATGTCTGAGCTGATTTGAGCTGGAGGTTTCTTGTACTTGTAACCAGGGGAATGCTTACTGGTTTAGTAGTAGTTATCATACTTTGGGTTGGATGGCTCATAATGTATACAAAATAAAACTACAGACAAGTTAAGCAGTCACTGAAGAAATACAGCTCTGATCAGATAAAGGTTCCTCCCATGAGTCCTAAGTAGAGCTTCTTGTGTAGTGTTACGGGATGTTCTGACACTATCCTCACAGTAAATTCTGTGATGAGAGATGAAGGGTTCTGCCCTCACTGAGTGTCCCTGTGGAAGGCTGTACTGGCTGCCATAAAGTCAAACCTTACAGTGTACTCCATGCTTGTCATTGCCATGGAGATCCACTGCCTTGGTATTCTGTCACATGTTAGATGTGATATATCTGCTCTGGATGTTGAGGAACATATAATGAAAGGTAAGGCTTGAGTTGAAAGAGGTAAGAATAAAAGGTTATTCTCAGTCTGTTTCAAGATAAGCACAGGAAATAACCTTAAACCTGGAGTAAGATTGCCTTGAGAGATTTCCAGGTCTTCTCCAGTGCATAGACAGGCACCATAGCATATCAGGTGTAAAACAGAGCATGTTATGCAACAGCATATATAGTACTACCCATGGACCTAAAATGTGAATATATACCCAATGAATTAACTGGAGAAACATTCAGCAAATATAGTAATGGTCATGATCTTTGGAGGAGCAATAATATATATGATGATTTCTATTTTTGTCTTGGTACTTATTGATACTGGATTTTTAAAATGAATACCAATCACTTTTACAAAATTAATAGCACCTTTCTAAAACCTGTACAACTTATAAAGAATAAAATTTTTTGCTTTTAGAGTTTTTACTTAGAACCTTTTTTTTTTTTTTTTTCCTGAGACTATCTGGTAAAATAATGAGAAGGCCGTTCAGGAAATTCATAGTTTGAAATAATAAAATCATATAATTTGGGAATATGAGACTTCTTGTCTTTGTGTTCTCTATCTCAGGGGGAGGTGCATGGTTCTAATTAAGTCCAAAGCAGTATCATATTATGAAGACAAGCCAGGATTTATTAATGATTAGGACACGATATGAAATCCATCTCATTGACCTTAAATATCTAGATGACTGGAAAGAAATCCAATTTATTTGCTAAATCAAGAGATTGATTGTCATACAGCAATATTTTGTCTATGTATCCTAAGCCTAGCATTTATGATAATTTATTTTTAAAAATTAGCACATAAATATAATGTCAAGATTTTTGTTTTTGTTGTTGAGAGCCCATAAGTCTTGATATATTTTCACTCGTGTCATGAACACGAGTGCTGTAAATTCAGTTGCCATCTCTGAAAAATTCTAATTATGACCAGACATAACAAACCTTCATAAATTGGTTCCTGCTCTGATCTGTTTGACTCACAATGATCGGCAAAACTGCAATCTCTATGCTATTTTGTATGTCAGTATGTCTATGCTCACCTGTATTTTGTAGGAAAGCAATTACTTTGGAGAGAGGCAGATCTGGCCTAAACCAGCTTCATTACTTATCATCCCTGTAACCTTGGGCAACCCATTTAACCTCTTTGAGCCTCTCTGTAAAATGTTGATAATGACACCATTTTAAGATAGATGATAATGGATATATTTTGTCTGCAACAGTATATGTGATCAATAAATAGTAGCTATTATTTCTTTAAAAATATCTCACCAATGATGGGATATTGGATTAAAAACCAACAAACAAGAATCAAGTAAATCGCTCATTTTTAGACAATGAAGAAAATGTCATTTAGGGCACAAACACCCATCTTCTTTGCAGCGGGAGATGATATCTCTACTAACCTCTTGCAAGAGTGGAACATGTGGAAAAATGAGACTGTGATAGGGGATGCAAAATCTCCATGAGAGTAAATAATCTTTCAAAATGCTTTTTAAACATATTTTTATTGCTCCAACTGGGAGGGGGGTTCTACAGTTTCAAAACAAATGGGACTGTGACTATGTTTCATAATTTACACAGTTGATTTCATGTTCTTCTGTGTTCTTAACAGTCATATCTTTCTCTCACCTTTTTGGGTAGCGGGTCTTATCCTGTGTGTATGCACTCACCCTGCTAGTTCTCCTTTGATGCACAGCAGAGTCTTAGAAATATCCCTGATTTTTGGGGCCAGCAGGTGACTTGATGGTTAAGGGTGTTGGACTCCCCATGGCTGATTGCGGTTTGGGACTCCGATGGGGTGGCTTGCTTTCTTACTTTCCCTCACTCTCTCACCCTGTCCCTCTCTGGTCAAATTAAAATAAATAAATAAAATTAAATAAAAAATAATTCTTAAAAAAATCCCTTTCTAACCTCTTTTTGGTACTAACTTTTATTTTCTTTCAACTTATCCAGCATTTTTCAATGTGGTACACCATGACCCTCATCTGTAGCTGCTTCTACCACGATAAGGAATAGAACTAGGCAATCACCTTGTTCGTATCACTGATTAGACGACAGAGGAATAAAGAACTTCTCCTAACATTACAAAGTCATCCCACAGCTCTCTGCCACTACATTGCACCATTCACATTATCTGACCCTAATCTCAGGAGCTACCTACCCCCTCTAAGAACTCTTTCCTGCAGGGCCGTTTGCTTGAACCTGTCTCCAGATTAAAGCTTTATATTTTTAGAGAGATTTTTGTTATAGGTCATGTGGGCTAACTGGAGAGACAGAGACACAGAAGGCAGAAAATTTTTAACCAGAGGGATGGCCATGCCACTGTTCCTTCTCCATTTTCCTTTCGGGATTTTTGGTATGTATGCACATGTGCTCAACGTGAGTTTTGGGCCACCAGGTCCAGGATTTGAACTGCAGTGAACTATGTGGTAGTCCAGTGATGTAACCATTGCTCCACCTTCTGGTCCCCTAAATAAACCTTCTTATAACATAGCAAACACCTCATTCAGTTTCTTCACAGTTCAAAAAAGAGGACCTTTGAATTAAATTTACATTTTGTCTCAAATATGCCAATATCCATTCATGTCAACTTTTTAATTTTAATCAGTCTGATACACTTTGGTATTTCTCTTAAGGGTAAACATTAATCATCAGCCAAATACCAAAAGGCACTACCCTCATCTGAGCAGTTCTAGTGGAATCTATAAATATATAGTAATATATATATATATATATTACTATGTACTACATTTTTATTTACTTTTATTATTATTCATACATTAAATCTCTATACATCATTTAAATTGTGAATAGACTTTACCCAGCAAGATATAGACCTCGGTCAAGCCCAGCTAAGACCACCATACACATCCTCGTCAACAGATAATAAACCTTTTCTGTGTCCCACAAAAAAAAAAGGAACACTCTTCTCTAGCTTTTGTGCTCCATTTCTCTTTTTCATTCCCCCTTTCTGTATTCTCACTTGTTCCATGCCTAGCTCCACAACACTCCTTATGTGTGCTGTAGTCTCCTGCCTTCACGATCAATGGATCATGATCTTCTGGAAGATGATGATTGCATGTCTTTCACTCATCTTTGTGTTGCTAGTGGCTAGGTAGTGTGGAACTTTGAAGCATCACTATAATATTCTAGTGACTAAATGAATACAGACCTTTAAGTCCATGTGTACTTTGCAATGTTGTCCTCATGTGGCTGAGAGAATTGGGCCAAAGTCTAACAGTCATTGAAAGGAGACAGCTAGTTTATGCATATGCAGGTGAATATTTAATTTATTGTCAAATCAGACATTTCTGGGACTGGACAATAAGTACATCCAGAGGCATGCAGGATGTATGGTCACCCTAATCATATGGCATGATAAAGACAGTGGATGCAAAAGACACCATGGAATTGATTCAGGTCAAAGAAATAATTTCCAGTAAGGGAGGGGCTGGGTGTGGGTTGAGATAACTCGACTAGTGTTCTTTGGTTGAAACTATGAGAACCCAACTCTGGACAACTTAAGAAAATAAAGAAATTAACACAGAGATTACTTGTGCCAGCAGGTGGTATAGTAGTTAAGGTGCTGGATTCCCACATGGCTGACTGTAGTTCAAGACCTGGACACAGCAGCTTGAAACTCATACTGAGAGCATGTGAGTGCATGCCCAAGATCCCAGGAGAATGAAAGAGAAGGGATTGTAGCACGGCCAAAGCTTCTATTTGTCTGTCTGTCTTTGGTTAGTGCACATGCACTGTAGCAAAATTTTTTAAAAAATTATGATTTTTAGTTACCAGTTACTCTTCATATTGCTTCCAAGTGAATTCTATCCTCTCAGCTCCCAAAACGTGTTCTTGTTGAAGTAACTAGTATTATCTCAAGGATCAATAATTTGAGCATTAACCTATTCTTATTTGACCAAATATTCTAGTAGCATTTACTATTATTATTTATATCAATAATAATAATAACATAAATAATTATAATTAAACTACCCAATTATATAAAACTTTTGAATATGACCTTCTTCAACAAAAGGAAGAGTGCTTTCTCACAGAAGATACTTAATACTTCCAAACCGAGGATGTTTGTGAAGAGTTAAAATCACATATATGTATTTTTGTTCCATAAATGATTGTGTTCTTTTTTTAAGTGCCATCAGTTGATTATATTCCAAAATAAATATGTTGATTAAGTTAAAACGCACAAATGAGAAGTAAAATTTCTTTGTTTTTCTTGGTTTCTTTTTTTTTAAAGAAGAAAACATTCTTTATGGAAATGCATGAGTTGATATTATAGTCTAATCATACTTTATCATGTAAATGCATTTTTGCAATATTTTAAAAAGGTAGATTATGTAAATCATATTAGGGACATACAAAACATGTAGAATATTTACCAGACAGAAAATTATGTATTTAGAAACATGGTGAAAAGCTTGTTCTTCAAATGAGATAGCCTGAGTGCTCATCCTGGTTGGAATAGCTGATCATACCAGTGTGTGCTTTATTTAGACGAAATATGCAGGAAAAATTGTAGGCAATGAAAATCTAAATGTTCATGACAGCAGCCAATTTCCAATGTCAAATGTAATCATTGTTTTAAATTTCCTGCATGATTTTCTTTAAAATAATCAGTCCTATTCTTGGAGACATTTCTAGGATTTCTTCTCCTAAATATGGAGGAACCATGTACTCATTTTTTTTTTAATTGTCAAAGGGTATATGCGCTTGACAAAGATACACACACACACACACACACACACACACACACACACATATAATACTTTTGCTGAACTCTGTATGTCTCAGCATTTTTACCTGCACATATTTTAGTTTTTCTTTACTTCATTTTTAATTTTTTATTATTTTTTTATGTTACATTTAATCACATGTATCTTTACAATGTATAACATTTCTTTTTTCAACACAATTGCCATTTATATCAGTCAAGGGAAAGACATTACTATACACATCATTAGCAGCCATTAGCTTTTCAATTTTTTTCAGATTATTATTTTGCTATTTATTATTATTATTATTTTTTAAACATTTGATTACTATTCATCATTTGGCTTATAAAAAGAATTTATCCAACATGAAATACTTCTCAGACAAGTCCAATTGAGAATACTACACATGTTATCATTAATAGGAAATAAGCCATTTCTGATCCCACAAATGTCATGCCTCTCTTTTTTTTTCTCCTGATTTCCTTCTCTATACTCTTCCCTTCTCCTTTTGCCCTGTTCCACATTGTCTTCAGTGTCTATAACTGTTTTCACTGCTTTTACGCCCTTCAATATTCCAATCTCTATCATAAAGTACAGATAATCAGTATATATTAAGTGGATACATACAATATCTTTCTTTCATAGCCTGGGTTGCTTCACTAAGCAATAAATCTTTCATATTCAACCACTTTCTATCAAATCCCAAGGTCCTGTTGTCTTTTTATGGTTGAATAGTATTCCATAGTATATGTGCCACAATTTTTCAATACATTCATCTGTTTGTGGACATTTGGGTTGGTTCCATGTCTTAGAAATTATTAATAACACCACAATAAACATTGATGTGCAAGCGCTTTTCTGACTGAGCATTCTCCTGTCCTTTGGGTAGAGAGCCAAAAGTGGAATTGCTTGATCATATGGTAGTTCTATTTTCAGATCTTTGAGGAACCTCCATATTATTCTCCACAGTGGCTGAATCAGTTTACATTCCCACCCACAGTGTAGGAGAGTTCCCCTTTCACCACAACCCACCAACACTTAACCATTTTTTGTATTTTCGATCTTCACCATTCTGACAGAGGTTAGGTGGTATCTCACTGTGGTTTTAATCTACATCTCCCTTATGATGAAGAATGTTGGAGTATTTCCTTTTATGCTTTTGGCTGTTTATATGTCTTCTTTAGAGAGATTTTTATTCAACTCATTTTTTCGTCTTTTAATTGGGTTAATGTTTTTTTTTTTTTTTTTCGGGTAAGCCACTTGTGTTCCCTGTGTATTCTGATTATCTACCCCTTATTTGAGGCATAGTTTACAAAAAATATTCTTCCACTCTGAGGGTTGTTTATTCAGACTAATTACTGTGTCATTTGCTATGCAGAAACTTCTTAATCTGATATAGTCTCACTTGTCTATATTTTGCCTGTGCTTTCGGAGTTTTATTTAAGAAGTCTTTGCTTACCCCAATGTCTTCCGGAGTTTTCCCAGTGTTTTGTACCAGTAGTTTTATAGTTTGAGGTCTTAGGTTCAGGTCTTTGATCCATTTTGAATTGATTTTTGTTAATGGTGAAAGATGGGGATTCAGTTTCATCTTTCTGCAGGTGGATATCCAGTTTTTCCAGCACCATTTGCTAAAGAGGTTTTCCTTTTCCCACTGGATTGACTGGTATTCTTTGTCAAAACTCATTCAGCTGTAAGTTTTGGGGTTTATTTCTGAGATCTCTCTTCTATTCCATTGATTTACCTGTCTGTTTTTGTGCCAATACCATGCTGCTTTGATTATCACAACTTTGTAGTATACTTTTGATGCCCACTTCACTATTCCTCACAGGATTGCATTGGCAATATGAGATCTTTTATAATTCCAGACAAATGCTATGATTGCCTTTTCTAGATCAATGATAAATATCTCTGGTATTTTTATTTGAATTGCAATAAATATATGGATTAATTTGGGTAGAACTGCCATTCTGATTATATTCATTCTTCCAATCCAGGAACATGGAATGTCCTTCCACTTTTTTGTGTCATTTTAAAATATCTTTTTAAAGATTTTCATGGTTTTCTTGTTAAAGGCCTTTGACTTCCTTAGGTTTATCCTGAGGTACTTTATACATTTTTTTTTTTTTGGAGAAATTTTCACTATAGGGCACGTGTGCTCGTCAGACAGACAGAGAGAGACATAGAGACAGAAAGCGAGAAATCACTCCTCAGGGGGGATGGTCACGTTGCAATCCCTTCTCCTCCATTCTCTTCTTGGGATCTTGGGCATGCACGCACACGTGCCCGGTGTGAGTTTTAAGCCACCGGGTTCGGGACCACGGTCGACTACATGGGAGTCCAGCGACATAGCCATTACGCTAACTGCTGGTTCCCCCGAGATACTTTGTACATTTTGTGGTTATGGCAAAAGGGATTTCTTTCTTCAGATCTGCCTCGTTCAACTTGTTGTTTGTATACATAAATGCTACAGATTTTTTGGATGCTTTTTTTATATCCTGACATTTTACTGTATTCATTTATTACTTCAAGAAGTTTTTTCATGGAAAACTTTGGCACTTTGAAGTATACTATCATGTCATCTGCAAATAAAGATATTTTCAACTCTTCTTCACCTATTTGAATGCCTTTTATATTATTTTCTTTTCTGATTGCACTGGCTAGGAGAAAGTGGGCAGCCTTGGAGTACCAGATTTTTTTTTCTTTGTTTTAAATTTCATATTTTTTTATACATTTAATCACGTTATTTAGCTTACAAAGTGAATATTCCAACATGTGAACATTTCTCACTAGTCCAGTTGATAATACTATAAAATTATCTTCAATAGATAATACAACATTTCTTTGTCACATTAATGCTTTGCCTCTCTATTTTTCTTCTAAATGTCCTTCTCAGACTCTACTCTGTAGTACCAGTTTTTAGTAGAAAAGTTTTTAGATTTTACCCATTAACTATAATGTTAGATATAGGTTTTTTACATATGGCTTTTATTGTGTTAGGAAATGACTCTTTTATACCAATCTTGCTGAGAGTCTTAATCATGAAGGAATGTTGTATTTTATCAAATATTTTCTTTGTATTGATTGAAATGATCATATGTTTTTAAATATTTCTTTCTGTTAATATGGTGTATTATGTTTATGGTCTTATTTATGTAGAACCACTCTTGCATCCCTAGAATAAAACCTACCTGGTCATGATTAATAATATTTTCTGTGTGTTGTTGGATATGATTTGCAAGTATCTTGTTGAGAAATTTTACATCTATATTCATCAGAGATATTGGTCTGTAGTTTTCCTTTTTTGTCATGTCTTTATCTGTCTTGGGAATGAGGATGATGGAGGCTTCATAAAATGAATTTAGGAGGCTTCCTTCCTTTCAAATCTTTAGAAATAATTTGAGTAGGATGGGGGTTAACTTTTCCTTATAAATTTTGCAGAATTCAGAAGTGAAGCCATCCGGACATGGACTTTTCTTTGTTGGGAAATTATTCATTATTGATTTAATTTCATGGCTTGTTATGGGCCTTTTCAGATTTTCTATGTCCTCCTGATTCAATCTTGGTAGATTATATGCATCCAAGAAGATGTCCATCTCCTCCATGTTCTCTTGTTTGTTGGCATATATTTGCTCATAGTATCCTCTAATGATGTCTTGTATTTCTATTGTATCTGTTGTGATGTTGCTTCTTTCATTATATTTTTGATTTACCTGGTTTCTTTCTTTCTTCTCTTTGATCAGTCTAGCTAATGGTGTGTCAATCTTGTTAATATTTTTCAAAGAGTCAGCTTTTGCTTTCATTTATTTTCTGTATAGTTTGTTTATTTTCTATTTCATTTATTTCTGCTCAAATCTTTATTATTTCTTTTTGCCTGGCATTTATTTTATCATTGCTGTTCTTTTTTCCAATTCCCTGAGGCATGATGTTAGGTTATTTACCACCTTTCCATCCATTTCATATGTGCACTTTTTGCTATGAATTTCCTTCTTATGAGTGCTTTTGTAGTGTCCCATAGATTCTGGAAACTTGTGTACTCATTATCATTTGTTTCCATAAGTATTTTTGATTTCAGATATAATTTTTGAGTTAAGAGATTAAGTTAAAAAGTCATCCAGAAGTATGTTGTTTAGTTTTCAAGTATTTTCAAGGATTTTTATTGAAATTAATATGAAGTTTAATTCCATCACGGTCACAGAAGATGCTGGATATAGTTTCTATGCCTTTGAATCTGTAAAGGCTTGATTTATGCCCTATCATATGGTCAATCTTTGAAAAAGTTCCATGCCAGGGTGAGAAAAATGCGTATGTTGTGGTCATAGGGTGGAATGTTCTATTGATGTCTGTCAGGCCCATTTGATTTATAGTATCATTTAGGTCTTGTATCTCTTTACTAATTTTCTGTCTAGAAGATCTATCTAAAGGAGATAATGGGGTATTGAAATCCCCAACAATTATAGTGTTGCAACCTATCTCTCCTTTTAGCTCTAACAGTCTTTCCTTCACATGTTTAGGTGCTCCTAAGTGGGGTGTATAGATATTTATAAACGTTATGTCTTCTTGATGAATTAGCCCATTTACTACTATATAATGCCCTTTGTCTCTTTTTACAGTTCTTGTCTTAAGCCTATTTTGTCTGAAATCAGCATTGCAACTCTAGCCCTTTTTTGATTTCCATTTACATGAAATATCTTTA
This sequence comes from Tupaia belangeri chinensis, assembly GCF_000334495.1. NCBI lineage: Eukaryota > Metazoa > Chordata > Mammalia > Scandentia > Tupaiidae > Tupaia > Tupaia belangeri. The sequence continues at coordinate 2,029,321 of NW_006159510.1, forward strand.
TCCAACCCTTCACTTTTAGTATATGTATGTCTTTATCCATAAGGTCATAAGGTGTTTTTCTTATAAGCAACAGATAGAGGGGTTCTGTGTGTGTGTGTGTTTTTAATTCATTCAACCAGTATGTGTCTCTTGATTAGATAATTTATTCCATTAACATTCAATGTCGTTACTGATATTTTCAGACATGTTCCTATCATTAGGTGAGCCATTTTATTGTTTGTTTTTGTCCTCTTATATATGTCTGTATGGCTTTTAGTTTTCCTGGTATAGCACTCTCTTCAGAACTTCTTGAAGAGCTGGTCTAGAGTTAGTAACTTCTTTCAAGTTTGGTTTATCTAAGAATGTTTTTATCTTTTTTTCTCCCATATGAAGGATAATCTTGCTGGCCATCGTATTCTTGGTTGAAACTGTTTTTCAATTTACACTTTGACTATATTTCCCCATAGTTTCCTTGCCTGCATTGTTTCTGACGAAAGGTCTGATGTTAGCCTGATGGGATATCTTTTGTATGTAACTTGACATTTCTCTCTTGCCAATTTTAGTATCTCGTCTTTGTGGTTTTGACCAATCTAGCTATGATGTGAATGGAGAGGATCTTCTTGGGTTGATTCTATTTGGGGTCCTATGTATTTCTTTGGTCTGCATGCTTGAATACCTCTCTAGGTTTGAAAAATTTTCTTCCAGGATTTCATGGAATAAATTATCAATGCCCTTATTATTTTCTTTCTCTTCTGGGATACCAATTATCCAAATGTTTGGGCACTTGATAGTATAGTATTTCTCTTATGTTATTCTCATTTTTCTTGATTGTTTTCTCAGTATTTTTTATCATTTTTTTAAGGTCACAGGTTTTGTCTTCTACATTTGAGATTCGATCTTCCACGTTATCTGATCGACTTTTAATATTTTCAAGGGAGGTTTTAATTTCCTATATCACATTTTTTATCTCTAACAATTCCATTTGACTCTTTTGTATGGTGTCCATTTCTTTTTTCAAATCATAAAAGGACTTTCTCATCTCCTAGAGCTCACTGTCTCTTTTCTCTTGCATCTCATTTAGTTTGGTCACTATAAATATTCTGAATTGTTTATCTGACATTTCCACGACTTTCATTGTGTTGTCTGTGGGTGATAAGGAATTGATGTTTTCCTTTGGGGGGGAGAAACATTTTGTTGGTTGCTCATATTTCTTGAGCCTTTGTGATGGTTTCTAATCATTTGTCGATCTATATATTCCTTCCTAAATTCTTCAAGGTATCTCTGAGTGTTCCAAGGCATCAGGAGCAGGCAATTGGTGAGCTCTCTTCTGCTCTACCTTCCTGTTCCTCACCAGCACCTTACACTGACATAACTGGCCCTGGGAAAACCAAAGTCCTCTCTGTTTCTAGAGAACAGGTGCACCTGAAATTGAGCCACTGAGCAGCAGTTCAGGAACAAAGAATGCACTGGCACTGTAGGAAATACAGAAGTTCTGAGAGTTCAAAGGCAAGGGAGGAAGGATATGAGCCATGGATCCCAGTTGTATAGCCTTTCTGCTGTAGGCAGCCTGCCATAGGACCAAGCCCCTCGTTGGAACGGGTGTCAGGATAGGGTGGGGCGGGGTACAAGATTGTCTCAAAGTTCCAAGCAACCAACCTGAGAGTCCAAAGGCGAGTGGTGGGGGGGATGAGCCATGGGTCCTAGCCATATATACTTCCAGCCATAGGTGGCCTGCCTTATAGCAAGGCTTTTTGGCAGAACAGATGTCAGGATGGGGTGGGGCGGGGTGCAAGATTGTCTCAAAGTCCCAAGCAACAAAACTGAGAGTCCACAGGTGATTGGGGGAGCTCCTTTACTTCTTTTTAGAGGGCACCATTTCCTCAAATGCCTAAGTGTCCACTGATTAGCTACAAATCTATATTCTAATTATTCTCTTCAGCATATTAATATCCACTTGCAGAAGGGATGTGACTAATTGGAGAATTACTTGGCATTACCTGGCAGTTGTGCTAAGAGTGAGAGTCAGAGAGCTCCAGAGTGGGGCACAACCAGTGAACTTATAGGATTCTTTTGAGAAATGAAGAAGAGAGGGCCCAGATGGTGGTACAGCAGTAAAATTCCATGCTCTCTGAGGCTGACTATGTGAAAATGTTCTTGGTTTGCATCTAGAGACCTTCCTGAGTATACATGCACATGTGAAGGCCCATGATCTGGGGCTGGCTGAGGCTGTGGTTGATTATGGTATTGGGACCATTTTGGAGGTGCTGTCTCTTTCTCTGTATCTGTATTTATCATTTATATGAAAAAAATAAACTTAAATAAAAAAGAATGAGGAAGATGGAGATAGCTGGAAAACCCCCACCTCTTGTTCTAGGAAGAAGCTTCTTAATCTGAGCACTCCAGGTTCTGCTCGAAGAAGAGAGGGCCCAGATGGTGGTACAGCAGTAAAATTCCATGCTCTCTGAGGCTGACTATGTGAAAATGTTCTTGGTTTGCATCTAGAGACCTTCCTGAGTATACATGCACATGTGAAGGCCCATGATCTGGGCTGGCTGAGGCTGTGGTTGATTATGGTATTGGGACCATTTTGGAGGTGCTGTCTCTTTCTCTGTATCTGTATTTATCATTTATATGAAAAAAATAAACTTAAATAAAAAAGAATGAGGAAGATGGAGATAGCTGGAAAACCCCCACCTCTTGTTCTAGGAAGAAGCTTCTTAATCTGAGCACTCCAGGTTCTGCTCTATTCTGGGACTTCTGTTCTTATTGTCAGAAACAGTTGTAGACAACTTCCATTGCTCTTCCTACAGAAGATGAGACAGGTGTCAATACCGTGCCTGGCTGTCCTGCCCTCAGGGCTGTGGTGTATTTATGGAATAGCAGAATTGTTCTGAAGAGGTGTGGTGAAAAGCTGAGTAAGAGTGCTATCTCATAAAGTCTGAAGGGGTCTAATTAACAACACTCCTCTTTTCCCTACCTAAATTTAAGAATGAATTGAGAGACAAACAAAGGGATCAGGCAGATAGCAAACAAAATGTCATTTTTAATGTAGGTAAAAGTTGTGAATGAATATAGCTTGTTAGCCAAGTGTGCCCTGAGATTTAATGTGTGGTCATATCAGTCAGATTACCAAGGAGCAAGAAGGGCAATGAACCCAGAAACTTATTCTTATGGAAGTTCTTCCTTTGAGAAGAGGGAGAAAATGAAGGAAAGTTTCTTCCCACTAAGTGCATTTTTGACAAAAGAAAACTGCATGACCATAGTCATTTGTTTGGGGAGATTCATCTTTGTTCATAGCTCTATGCTAAATGCTGTGGCTATGAAGATATAAAAGAAATGTAAAGCAGAGGGATCAGCAGATGGCATACGTTGCTGGACTCCCACGTAGTTGAACTGTGATTCGAGTCCTGAACCTGAAGGCTTAAACTTATCCCGGGCGCTATGCATGCATGCCCAGGATCCTGAGAGGAGAATGGAAGAGAAGGGATTGTGGCATGGCCATCCCCCGTGGGGGGTGATTTCTTGCTTTTTGTTTCTCTGTCTCTCTCTGTCTTTCTGGTGAGTGCACATGCCCTATTGCAAAAACCTCTAAAAATAATAAATAAAAAAAGAAATATAAGGCAGAGTTTCCGATTGCAACCCAGCTAGAGTGATGCAACTTATGGGGCAGTTTAGGTAACACCTCACAGTCTATTATTAACTGCTGCAATGGGAGAAAGAGATGGCATGAGGTTCATGAACTCAGAATAAGGAAGAGTGATACACATTGCAGTAGTGAAGTCAAGTTTCCTGGTGCAGTGCTCTTCAACACAGATTTGTAAGGATGGGTGATACCTGGAAGAAAGAAGTCTGGAGAAAAGGATTTTGTGTGCATATGTGTGTGTGTGTACATATGTGTGTGTGTAGGTGTCCATGCAGCCTTACATGTTCAAGAAATGAGCATAGGATGCAGATATTTGTGAAGAACTGACTTGGCTGCACTGAAAGGTCACAGTGGCAGGAAGATGGGACAACCTGGGGTAGGCCTGGCTAGGCTGCCTTATATACTGCCTTCCACTTGGGGTGTGTTCAATGCACATGTACCACTAGTGACCAAAGGCTGATCATGTGGTTTCTGTAGCTTTTCTTCAAGGTTGTAGTATATCACACACCTTGATTATTTTATTTGCTGGCTAAGGCATTCTATTTTAGTTATAGCCTTATTGAAGGATCAGTTTTTCTACAGCAAAGCACCACTGATGGCATCACAGTATTGGCAAGGGGAAAAGCAAATCAAATCATGTCTGGCTACCATAAAAAGTGCTTTCTGAGCCCAATGCCTGTCTCATTTATTTATTTATTTATTTATTTATTTATTTATTTATTT
>NW_006159510.1:2034684-2051557 GCF_000334495.1 Tupaia belangeri chinensis
AGGGAAAAAGCAAATCAAATCATGTCTGGCTACCATAAAAAGTGCTGTCTGAGCCCAATGCCTGTCTCATTTATTTATTTATTTATTTATTTATTTATTTATTTATTTATTTATTTATTTATTTATTTATTTATTTATTTATTTATTTATTTATTTATTTATTTATTTATTTATTTATTTATTTATTTATTTATTTATTTATTTATTTATTTATTTATTTATTTATTTATTTATTTATTTATTTATTTATTTATTTATTTTTAGAGGTTTTTGCTATAGGGCGCGTGCGCACGCCAGATAGACAGAGAGAGACAGAGAGATAGAAATCACCCCCAGGGGGGATGGCCATGCTACAATCCCTTCTCTTTCATTCTCCTCTTGGGATCTTGGGCACGCACGCACACGTGCCCAACATAAGTTTAAGCCACCAGGTCTGGGACTCGAACCATGGTCAACTACGTGGGAGTCCAGTGAGATAGCCATTATGCTAACTGCTGGTCCTGCCAATGCCTGTCTCTGACTGATAGAACCATTGTGGTGACAGACAGTATGAAAGGGAAAATAGAAGGGATAATATTGTCAAGAAATAGTAAAGATACTGCTGGATTGTAGATATTATTAGAAAATTGTAGGCTGTCTAGATGATTTCAAGAGATATCTGATGAAAGCTGGGATTTGGTGGGATTTTCTTATGTACACTCCACATATAAAGTTTATCTTTTTCTTACTACTTAGACTTTTTTACAACTTTGTGTGAGTGCTCATCTACTGTATCAAGAACTAAAAAGAGAGAAATGTAAAGATCATCTGTATCTATGTTATTCTCTTTGATTTAGTAGTTCCATCAGTGAAATATATTTTAGGAAAAAAATGAATACAGAGGAAGTAATCAAAGAAAGAGAAAGCAAGGTTTTGAACCAACCAAAATAGCAGGTAATATAATAGTTAATTACACATAGTAGCTTCATGACAAGTAATAAAGCCATTAAATTAATTTATTTACTAAGTGTCTGTTATTTTCTAAGCATGAAATACTTAAAATAGCATGAAATATGAGAGAAAATTATATATGAAGTATTCTTATAAGTATGACCATGTAAAAAAATTCATCCCCAAATTTGTGTCTTCAATAAAACGTGAAATATTTTGAGTATCTTTATTTACTTTTTTATGTTTAAAAATATTTTCAAATGCATTTTCTGAAAAAAATTAAACTAAATGAGTTTTTGCTCCATAGTCTAAACCATCAGAAATTAAGTAAAATTGTCAATTGTTCTAAATAAATTCACTGTTTCCAAGACTTTTATTCAAGAATTGAGTCAAGATGAGAGTTTAAGATCTATTTTCCACTTATTTTTTTCTTATTCCTGATCATGACAGAAAGTATATGTGTATCCAATTTGTTTGTCTTAAGTGTAGACTGACCTCATCAGAACTTTGTCATACCCAGTATCACTTGGATTTATACAGACTGGCTGGGATCCAAGGTCTTAGACTTGGCAACACTCTTTAGCATTCAAGATGAAATATAGCATGCCAATGATGTTGATGCTATTGTTTTAGTGGCTAAAATGGTTCCCTAAGAAAGGGCTAATGTTTATGATAAGACATTTATAGCATTATGATCTAGAAACTTTTTCTACAGTATGTGAGAATTTTTGCTTAGCTTTACTTTGAGCCTCATGCTCCTATAAAAATTTACTGCACACAGCCCGCTTTCTGAATCATCCTACTAAGGCAATATAACAGCCCCTGAAAACTTCTGAGCAGAGCCAAGTCCTGCTGGATTAAAGTTGGACATTTAAAGTGCACCTTTTGATGAGATTTGAAGTGGAGCAACAGTCGAGTGATAGACTGTTTACAAAGAAAGTCTCTGTCAATTGTGAAGTGATAGTGTAAATTTTTAAAGATAGAAGGTGCATTAAAGCAGGTGATTTTTGTGTCTGAATAATCCACAATGTCAGGGAATTAAGAAGGAATAAAATTGTTGAAGAGAGATTTTTGGAAATTGTAAGCATATAGTTGATGTATGTTTATATGCTTTATACTATATAAAAAAGGTCCTATTCTTCTATTGTCAAACATTGATTGAGTGTATATTATGTTCCAGTATTATACCAAACCCATCACATACAGTGGAAAGCAAGTCAGTCTAAATACTTGTGTTCAACAAACTTAATTTTTGTGACTACAGAGACAGACAGGCAATCACTAATCACACAAGTAAACAAATGCTATGGTTTGAACAGTTTTCCCAAAGTTCATGTATTAGAAACTAAATCTCCAGTGCCATAGCACTGAGATGTGGGGCCTTCAAGATGTGATTAGACCTAGGGGACGCCACTCTCCTAAGTGGATGAATGCCATTATTGTGGGAGTGGGTTAGTTATCTAGAGTAGGTTCTGAATCAAAGGATAATAAAAGGATGAGTTTAGTTCCCCTCCTGCCCCTTCACCACGTACTATCTTGCCTTCTGTTTTTTGTCATGGAATGACATAGCAAAAAGGCCCTCATCACATGTGAGGCCCTCAACTTTGGACTTATTAGCCTATAGAATTATAAAAAAAATAGGTCTATGTTCTTTATATATTAAAGTCTATAATTTAATAGAACAGCATAAGTCAGATGAAGACAACAAGCAATGGGGGTATCAGTAGGTTCTGTGCTAGAAAATGACTGTGGGGTCATTTAGATTGGCTGTTCAGTAAAGGCTTCTATGAGAAAATGATATATAAGGGGAGAAGTATGTGATAATGTCAGTGATTCAGAGATTAGGGCTTTTCAGCAAGGTAGAATAGCTACTGAAAAACCCACAGAACATGACTACATATGAGAAGTTTAAGAACTGCTCAGGCACAAAAAGGAGAGTCAAGGGTGGTGTGGTTGGGGAAGTAGGTAAAGACAAATAGTGTTGCATGGACAAGGCAGAAGTTTGGGGTTTTATGCTGAGTGCAAAGGTGTACCATTGGAAGATTTTAAGCAGGACCCTAGGAAGATACCATTTCCATTTAAAAGATTCTGGTTTCTTTGTGAAAAATAGACCTTGAGTTGGACAATAGTAGAACTAGGGATCCAATTAGTATTTGTTTGTGCAGAGTATGGTGAGAAGTTGTCAGACACCTGGTATGTTATATTTTCAGGCAGAGAAAATAGGATGAACTATTAGATTGGATGGTATATGGGAAAGAAAGAGAGGAATTCACAGTGATACTCATGTTTTTATCTGAACATCTTAAGACAGAAGGAATTGCCATTTTATTGAATTGAGGGGTTGGGAGGAGTCAGTTCATGGTGGAGAGGTGAAACAGAATTTCATCAGATTCATGTTAAGCTAAAGATTCCGATGAACTATGTAAGCAGGATGTCAAGCTGGTAGCTACTGTGTGAGTCCTAATTGTAGGGGAGAACTCAGGTTTAGAGGTTTAAATTTGCTAGTCATTGGCCTAGAGGGGATATCTGGGTAAGCCACATCATTTCTGAGGCTCAGTGCAAAATGAAAACCTAACAAGTGGGAAACAGTGATCATAAAATATAAAACCATTTCATGTATAGTAGAGCCCCATTAAATTCATCTTGGAAACAAAAAAATCAGAGGTAAAAATAAAAGTAGACGGGTATGATCTATAATGAGAAGATGAAGGAGTTTCCACCTAATTGTATCTATTTTTTTCAATATGTTTGGGGAGATAATATATGATATAAAGAGTTGTCATGATGAGTGGAAGTTCATAGGAAGAAGTTGTCTTAGGAATGCCAAGAAGCATTGAGTGGACTTGCTGCTCTTGCTTGGGAAAAGATTCTGAATAAAGTGAAGAAACAATTCATGCAATACCTGGGAGGAAGTTTTCCTAATAGCACATGCAAAAGTTCCGAGATGGAAGTGTGCTAGGCTGTGAGGGCAAGTGACAAGGTCATTGTGCCTGGATGGTGAGTGAGGGATAAAGGCAGCAGACTTTGTAGGACTTTGGGGGCTTGCTGAGGGAGAGGTTGCTGAGGGAGACAGGGCCAGTGGGAGGCTGCTGTTCCTCATAATCCCTGAAAGGTACAGTCTGACTATATGTGGAGAACAAGTTACTGTGGGAAAATATCAATGATAGAAGCCAGAAAGTCAGCCAGGAGGTCATCCAATAATTCAATGAAAAATTATTTGGATTGTAGCTGAGGAGGTTTTGAAAATTAGTTGGATTTAGTTTGTATTTCAAGGTGAGCTGCCAAGTCCTGCTAGTGTTTTAGCTGTGGAATGAGAGAGAAAGAGAGGAATAGGGGATGTCTCCTAGGCATCTGTTCTGAGTAGTCAGTGGAATCATTATTTATTTACTGAGATGGGAAGACTGTGAGAACTGAGGTACAGCTGGGCTGTGAGGGGGATGAGTGTGCTTCCTAAGACTTGTTAGGGGCCAGCCAGAGGTCTCGTGGTTAAGGCAGCTGGATCCCACTTGACTGTGTGGTTTGAGTCCCAAATCCGGTGGCTTGGAAAACTACCAGGTGTTTGTGCATGTGTGCCCAAAATCCCTAAGGGAGGAAAATATGGAGGGAAAAAATTGTGGAGTAACTCTCCCCTATTGAGAGTACTTCCTCACTCTCTCTCTCCCTCCCTAGTGAATGCACGTAACTTCTAGTTAACTAAAAATGAAAAGACAAACAAACAAACAAAAACACCAACTTGTTAGGTTTGAAACTCATATTAGATGCCTAGAAGATGTGTGTAGTGTTTGGGTATAGTTTACTTTCTCTATGTAAAATATCATCATTCATGAGATTGATTTACCATTATGCAATGCTGTAAATGAATTATGAGGTTATCAACTTTAAAGATTTCAAAAATGCCGCAGTGTGCATTTTTTTTGTTTGAATCATTGGAATATGGTAGATGTAACAGTAAAATTTAGATGAACTGTGAGGACATAAAATTAGAGTTGTCAGTTACAGATGATGCTTGATGTCATGGGCCTGGGTGAGATTATCTAAGAGAAAATGTATATAAGAAAGCAAAATTGTTTAGGACTTAGATGAATGGCAACTTCATGTTTACCTTTTGGGAAAAGACAAAAAAGGAAAAAAAGAAAAGAAAAGAAAGGAGGAACCACCAAATGAGAATAGGTGAAGTTGTACAATAGTGTCCTACTGGTGAAAATAGGAAGCGCCCACTAGGAGACAATATTATTAGCCAACTCAGGTTGACATAACAGAGCACCCCAGACTGGGTGGATTATACAACAAAACTATATCTCTCATAGTTCTGGAGTCTAGAAGTCCAAGATTAAGATGTGAGACGATTCAGTTCCTGGAGAGAACTTGCTTCCTAGTTCATAGAGAGATGACTTCTCTGTGTGTCCTGACATGTTATTTCCCCTAAGTGCACACTTGTGGTGTCTTCCTAAGTTTATTTTCATTTCTTATAAGAGAATTTTGCTATAGGGTATGTGCACCCACCAGACAGAGAGAGACAGAAAGAGAGAAATCACCCGACGGGGAGATGGCCACACCACAATTCTTTCATCTCCATTCTCTTCTCAGAATCTTGGGCACACATATATCTGTTCCCAGCGTGAGTTTTAAGCTGCTGGGTCCGGGACTTGAATCACAGTTGACCATGTGGTAATCCAGCAACATAACCATTAAGCTATCTGTAAGTCCCAGTGTCTTCCTATGTTTCTATATATTTCAAATATATTTTCTCTTAAATAGAATAAATCAGATTGACTTGGGACCTTGTCATATGACAGTTTTTGGCTTAATCACCTCTTAAAAGACATCCTTTACAAAAGTCGTTCTCAGGAACTACAGGGTTGGAATTATAACACATTAATTTGAGGGAAAGCAAAATTCAACTTGTAATAATATAAAATGTGGCTGAATGGTCAAGTGAAAGGCTATTGACTTAAATTGTGCTCCCTAAAAAGATATACTGAAGTCCTTATTTGATAATACAATTTTGCAGCTATAACCAAAATAAGATGAGGTCATGCTCAAGTGGAACGTGTCCTAATCCAATGACTGATGCCTTAGGAATCAGGGAAAGGAGACAGTGTCTGGACAGAGAGACCTAACGGGCGATAACTATGTGAAGATGGAGGCAGAGACTGGAGTGATGCAGCACAGACTTAGAAACCCCTGAGTCCACTACAAGCTTTAAGAGTCAAAGAAGGATCCTTCCAGAGAAACTTCAGAGAGTGCACAACCCTCCACATCTTGATTTCATACTTTTAGCCTCCAGAAAGGTAAGAGGATAAGTTTATATTATTTTATTATTTATTATTTTGTTTTAAGAGATTTTTACTACAGGTTGAATGTGCTCACCAGAGGGACAGAGACAGTAAGTGAGAAATCACTCTGCAGGGGGGATGGACATGCTGCAGTCCCTTCTTCATTCTTCTCTCAGGATTTTGTGCACTTTTGTGCACACATGCACGCACATGTACCCAGCGTGAGTTTCAAGCTACCAGGACTAGGACTTGAACTGCAGTTCACCATGTGGGAGTTCAACACCTTAACAACCTTACCATCTGCTGGCCCCTATTTCTATTATTTAAATCACCCACTGTGCTAATTTTCTAGAGGAACTACAGGAAATAAGTACACCCTAACTGCCAAATGGCCATTGAATTTTCAGCATGGAAGTCATTGGTAACCTTGGTAAGAGTGTTTTCTCTGGAATCGGGAATAAACTCTAAGGAGAAGGAGAGAAGCTGTGGGGTCAGTGATTATGGTTGACTGTGGCAGATCAGGTGTGAGATGGAATTGGGTATGGGTTCAGGAAAGGGATTTCTTTAAATATCAGTGATATTATAAAATGTTACTGCATTGAAGGGAAGATTTTAGTTATTCTGGAAAAATAAGTTTACTTGAATAGCCGAGAGGTGGAGGTAATGAGTCTGGTTTTACACTACAGGTGTGGCCATTGGTGGGAACAAGGACAGGAAATTCATTGTAGTAAGATGCCAGGACATCAAGGGTCCAGAGGCAAGAAACCTGCTGGGATCACAGAACAACAAGAACATTGTCTTTGACTGTTTCAGTATTCTTAGTGATTTAATAAGGGGTGAGATGGAAAGAGCAGAGGGAGTTAGATATGAAGGAAACTGATTTTCTTCCACAATGTTCTAAGCAGAGGTGGATGAAGCACTACTAGGTCTTGCACATGGACACACACATCTTTTCAGGTGCAGTATCTGCATGAAAGATACAAGGCTCACATGGAATCTCTCCGTTTTAGTTGAGCTGTTTATTCACAGGCTAGAAGAGATTCGATTCCTGAGGCAGGTATATCAGAAATTGCCTTTTGGGTGTTGTTGTTGAGGTTGTAGTGATGTAACCGTTATGCTATTGACTGGCTCCCGAAGTTGCTAATGTTTTATAGCAACTTTTTCAGTCCTACTTATGGCGAGCCCCTCCTCAGGTCACTCCATCAATAGGCTTTGATTCATTTAACTTTGGTTATTAGGTTAAATTATATGTAGTTGCTGATATTCTGTTTTTGACAAAAACGGCAACTCCTGAGATCAATTAATACTCTGTGTAGAGATTTTCTGTGAGTGTGTGTGTGTGTGTGTGTGTGTGTGTGAAATAGACATTTAAAAACTATTACATTCCATACACTATTACAATACTTTGAAAGAGTTCAATAATTATAATTGATGAAGAAGCAAACAGGGAAGAGAAATGGATAACAATATGATACTAAGAGATACTTTCTGGTCAACAATTTCACTAACATCCCCGCTGTGGCTTCTCAAGTGTGTGCAGTTGCTCTCAGAGTTGGACTGAAGCATCACTGTAAGCAGGCCTGTTCTCTGTTCCAGATATAATACTAGCATACTAGCATATAAACTAGCATTAATGTTTGAATTGTATCTTGACCAACTGAAATAAAATTTAAGCTTAAGTTAATGTTTCTAATTTCTCTAGAAGCCCAATGTCTGGTGTGCTGACATGGGGAAGAGCCTCTTCTTGTTTTGCTTTATTGTTTTTATTTTTTTCCGAAAGAGAAAGACAAGCACCCTCAATAAGGCCTCGTGCTGTGATCCCCTCCCCCAGCCTCACCAGGCAGGATGGCTTGATGCATGCATCCAGTGAGCATAGGCCAGTCAGGGAACTGAATCCATGATCTTCCCAGTGTGCCTGGTATTGTTTGAGTAGCACATTACCACTATGTCTTGAAGCCAGACAAGATTTTTTTTTTACACTTTACCCTCCATCTGTTAAAATTAGTTTCAGTAATAATAATGATACATGTAAAAATAATAATCATGCGTAGAAAGCATCTTGAGGAGTAAAACATTTTTTATTCAGCCTTAATATATACGAAATGATGCCAATAAAAAACAAAGAAAGCTCAGCTTCTGTGTCCCAGTTGAAAGTAAACTGGGATATGGAGATGGAAGCCACAGGCCTGGTCAGCCTGAAAACACACCCGGCAAGTGCACATGTGCCCAGGATCCTGGAGGCTGGAGGGCTAGAGGAAGGGGATCACGGATAATGACCAAGCCCCGTGGGGGGGTCTCTTCTCCTCTCTCTTTTTCTTTTGTGTGCATGCGCACATGCTCTATCATGAATAATTTTTTAAAAAAGAAAGCTAAGCATTATAATATAAAAATTTTAAAAAAGAATAGTTTTTAAGAGCTTGGATTTTAAGGTTTGATTTGATTCTAACATAATATTGTTTCATGTAAATAATTGTCTGTTAGTCAATAAATTATTTTTAATGAAACCAAATCATTGCTAAACTTGACATTTAGGCAATTAAATTATGCCACTCATTTAAGATTGGATATTCCTAGTTTCTACTTTTTAAAAGAAGCACTTAATAATTTAAAAATGATTAATTGTAATTTCAAACTTAACTTTCTTATTTAACAAACCGAACTAAAATTTACATTTGCTAAACAAAAATAGTACCTCCAAATTTGTATTTTAAACTGTTTTGAGTTTAAAATACGAATACCCCAAGTGTTCTCATTGACTGACAGAACCGAGGTAACTCTGTCTTCTTTCTCTCTATGTGGTGGTGCCATTGCTGTTCATTTCTAATCTCCTTTTTAAACTCAGGGGTACGTAGGACCTAAGGAGATGGGAACTCTGTTCAAAGGGGCTGGAGTCACTGAGAGTCATTAGGAACCTCCTCTCAAATCCAGCATGTGTGGCTGATTTCAGTCATTTAACTGATTATTTACATTTTTTGAGTTTATATGGAACCGCTGTACATCTTTATGGTGTACACAGTGGTCTTTCTTGAAAGATTTCCATAGTCATTTAATGCCTCCTGAAGTTTTCCCTGATACCGTGCAGAGGGCTAGGATTTAGGCATGGGTGTACCTTCATAAGGAAGTTAGAGAAACTGGTTTCTGATGTGTTTCGGAGTTTTGCAATATTCACACTGACAACATACCCTCATCAGGATGAGCAGAACAGTGTATTCTTGATTGCTCATATCATTGGGAAAGAAAATCACTTTACTATTAGTTTGTAGTTTACGTCATTTACATAAAGGGTACTGCCTATTTGTATCCCATGGTGGTAGCTTATTGACAATGGTATAATACAGCTGTTAAGCAAATTGGTAGGAGAAAATAGCATAATTTGAAAAGGAATTATCCATTAACTATATTTTTCTCACAATCTTATCTGGAATACCAAATAACAGCTGTAGATAAAAGTACATTAATTAAATTGTGACTCAAGAGGACTTAGCTTTCAAGACTCTATTGTATTTCTAAAGACATGAGGAGCTTCAAGAAAACATCAAACTTCCTGGCATTAGTGTTAGGAAACTAATATATTCTTTAAAACATATTAGTTTTTTTTTTTTTTTTTAGAAGTACTTATGGGTATTGTTGGTAATACTACTAACCCAGATCATTTTAATTTTCTGACTTGTAGTTTCTAATTTCTCATTTTTTTTCCCCCAGAATTAAGAATGCTTTTTATGGATTCTATTTCCATCTCATTGGGCCTCTCTTTGTACAACTTGAAAATTAGATACATTAACTGCTACATTTCCATTAATGCCATAATGGATGATAGAGCTTAAGATGGCTTATGAACACAAGAGACCATTTAGGGCAACTCCTCATTTTTTCAAGTGAAGGAAATGAATCCAGAGGGAAGTGTCTGGGCAGTGTGCAGGAACCGAAGATGGTTGATACTCATGATTTTCAGACATTCTATTGTGAATTTGCCTATTTGATAAAAGTTAGTTTTAAGCACAAAATTAATATTCACTGTGTCTTCATGGTCATCCGCAGACATGCACAGAGAAGGAAATAATAAATGTGCACCACCACCTGACCGACACATTCCTGGCTGAGGCTGGAGGAGGGGGCCGTCTGCCTTCAGGTTTCAGCTCTCATCCTGTAAACAAGGGTTCTCTGTTTAGTGCCACATTGTTCACCTTTCTGGGCTTTTTGCTGGTGATTTTGCAGTTTACAATGGCCCCAAGCATAGTACTGAAGTTCTATCTAATGTTTCCAAGCACAAGAAGCTGTGATCGGCCTTACGGAAATAAGCGTTGTTCAGGCGCGAGTGATAGAGTTGCTGACTGCGAGTTCAATGTTGATAAACACTCAACAGGCCAGCAGGTGGTGTGGAGGTGAAGGCAGGTGGATCTCACATGTCCGACTCCGTGGCTTGAGTCCCAGATTTGACAGCCTGAGAATCATGCCAGGTGCATGCACGTGCATGTCCCAAATCCCAAGGAGGCTGTGGGAGAAGGGATTGCAAAATAGCTATCCCTCCTGGGGATGATTTCTTAGTTTCTCTCTCTGTTCTGTCTCTGGTAAGTGCAGTGCCCTATAGAAAAACTTAAAAGAAAGTTCACAATATACATTAAATTAGGTGTCTTTAAAGAGAAACACACATATAACAAGGTCAGGGATCAATTCATTGGCAAAAATACTGTGACCAGAGGCTTTCAGGAACCTAGCTCTGATTTCACCTAGGAACAATAGTTCAGTATTCATTAATCCAGAGTTCACGGTAACTTTATAGAATGTGATTCCCATGAAGAATGAGAATCAGCTGTATTTCAGAGTTTGCTCTGAGAAAAGCAGTCACATTCACATAATAGGAGAACTGGAGATTTAAAATAATCTCACATTGATTTAGGTCAGTTTCCCCGTTCATTTATTTTAAGTTAAACCAGGTGCTGCTGCCAAATTACTGAAGAAAAAAATTTTGACTTTCAAATCTTCTGGATTTTGCGATTTCAAAATAAGAGATTATGCTACTATATTAACTGGTATAACCCCTATATTCTCTATGGGATGGAATAGTATGATTAATTCATTCACTATGGGGGTCAGTAGGACTATATATATAAATACTTCCTTCCTTAATGTTAATTAATTACTTAAAATATCCTTACAGTTGTTTTTATTCTTCTTTTGTTTAATAAACTTTCTTTTTAAAAAATCATGTGAAATTGGAGCCAGCAAGTGGTATGGTGGTTAAGGTGCTGGACTCCCATGTACCCAACCATAGTTTGAGACCTGGTAGACCTGGTGGCTAGACACACTGGGTGTGTCTACAATGCATGCCCAAAATCCTGAGAGAAGAATGGAGAAGACGGGATTGTAGAGTGGCCATACCCCTGGGGTGTGATTTCTCACTTTCATTCTTTATCTCTCTCTCTCTCTGTTTCTCTCCAAGGAAGTGCACATACCTTATGGCAACATCTGAAATAAATAAATAAATAACTAAAACAAAATTTAAAAAATAAAAATCATGCGAGATTAAGTTTCAATTGAGCACTGTTGACTTATTATAGATTCCGAGATAGTCAAGTACAAATCATATGAGATTTATTAAAGTCAGCTCTTGCTTTCCTTGTTAATGGGGTGCAGGCGAGGGACAGATAAGTGAAATCAACAGACACTATTCAAATTTCACCTATATTAATAGTTACAACTTCCCTTTCCATCAGCTCTCTCATCAGAGCAGCTAATGAGAAGCAAATTGGTTGATTGGAGTTGTACCTCCCGTCTCTCTCCTGGCTCTCCCTTGGGGACAGTGCTAATGAGAAGTGAAATGACCAAAGCTGGGCAGTGGAATTGGAGGAAATCGGCCACAGCCCAGCAGGAACATGCCAGGGCTCTGAATGATGGGAGCTAACTCTAAACTAGACGAGAAAATTGGGACTGCATATGTGTAAATGAAAGACAAGGTTTTATATTTCTTTTTAAAGATTAGGTTTATTTCATCAACAAATATATGACTACTAAGAAAGTAAAATGAAGAGAAATTTATTTAATGAATACTTATTTGGAAATTATGACCTAAGACTATACATCTAAAAGCATAACATAGTTTTTTTTTTTCAGTTATTCCTTGTTTGTTCTAAGTACTTTAAATTGGGTAAGATAATAGTTATGCAGTATATTAATTTAAGAGGTACCAACCTTTTTGACTGCTTAAGAGCACAGAAGGATTTTGAGAGTACTAAAATTTATTTATTTACTTATTTTTGGTAAATATGATTATTTGATTTTTTTTTTGAGGGAGAGATTTTAGTCAGACAAAGAGAGACAGAGAGACAGAAAGCAAGAAATTACCCCCCAGGAGGATGGTAGTTAAGGCACTGGACTCTGACATGACTGACCATGGTTCAAGTCCTGGACCTGGCTACTTGTTTTCTCACTTTCACTCTCTCTGTCTCTCTCCCTCTTTCTCTCTCTCCATTGCTCTCTGGTGAGTGCATGTGTCCTGTAGCAAATTTTAAAATTATAATAACAATAAAAAATTAAATAAATAAATCTTTAAAAAATTAAATCCTAAATCCATGAAGTAGTAGTAACTAGAACTGGGTTGTTTTATGAGAACACAAATAAAAGTGTAACATATACTTACATATTATTATGCTTTTATACAGAATATTTTCTACATTGACATGTTTTCTTTTTACTGGAGCAGAGCAGTAGAACTATCAATAATATATTAAATGACTGCTTTGATTTTGAACACAATTCAGTATTTATTCAGACATTGATAGATAAAAGCCAAATTGTTATAGACATCATGGTAAATAAGCTAAGAAAAATGGGAGAATGATGTAAGAATATAAAGTTTGTCATTACGTGTCTAAAAATAGTCCTTGCTTCTTCAATTTAGAGAAAAAAGTTCTAAATATAAGGGTGGTCTTCTTGTACATGATTTCACTGTAGATCTCTGGTTTCCAGTGGCACATAGGCAATAATTCTGATGTAGCTGCTCTCTCCTTATTTTATGACAGTATCTGTACTCTGACAAGCCACAGGGTGAGAAAGCAGGGCATTAACACTTTTTTTTTGTGCCACGGTTATGACCGCTTACATAAAAGTTCTTTTATAGTCAGTGTCTCTCACTCTGTTTCCTTGACTTACAGCTCTTGGAAGTTACCATTCTTGGACTTTTGGAAAACATACCACATTCTGTGTCCTGCAGCCATTACCAGCCCAAGATGGTAAGGGCTCTGAGAGTGTATAATCTGTGATTTCCCTTAATGTTGAAATGTGAAGAATTCAGAATAGCTAAAGAGAATATAGAATAATTGTCCAACTACTAAATAGCAAGCTGGAGAAAGGAGGCATTTTCCATATGGCAAGTGAAGGGTTTGGGCTGTGAAAGTTCATGCTCAATACCTCATCCTACATAAGAAGGTGGAAATTGCACATTGCCAGAGGTAAAGTCATTAGGCAAATCCCAGAACCATCAGGCTACCATAGGGGAAGAGGTGTTTACAGATTTTTAGCATGATCAATACCTTTCATTGCCATGTCCAGTCTATAGATGAGTCCATGAAAGACATTTTTTATTTCTGTTATGATGTTTTTGGCTTCTAGCATTTTCTTCGATTCTTACTATTTCCAGCTTTCTGCTTACATTATCCGTTGTTACATGGTGTCTACTCTTTCCACTAGTGTCCTTAGCATATTAAGCATTGTTTTAAAATCTCTGGACTGATAACATTTCTTCCATATACTAATCTGGTTCTGAGGTTTGCATGTGTGTTCTGTCTTTTAGTAGGTCTTGTAATTTTTGTTTGAAAGCTGGACAAGATGTACTGGGCAGATAGAACCTGGTAATGGTTGCTGTGGTAGTTTCTGCACATGAATGAATTTCTACCCCAGTAAGTTGTGATTCTATGTATCCACTGTCTAAGTCTCTAATACTGGTGGTAGGGATTCGCCCTGTGACCTCCGTTCTCTCTTACTTTAAGAGGTGCTGTTGATTTTAAATTTGTATAGTGTTTTTCTTTGTAGTTAGAATGGAGTGATGACTTCTAAGCTCCTAACATGCCACATGAGAAACTAAAGTCAGTGTGGTAATTCTTTATTTGAAAATCTTGGTTACTCCTTAAGTGGGGTCATAAAGATACCTGTCATAAAAACAAAGTAACCAATAAGGAAATATTTTAGTAGACAGACTAAACACATATTGTACGTATGAATGTGTGAATAGATTCATTTTTCCCTCCTTGCAACATTGCCTGTAAGTACTCCCCAAATAAAGCTTCCATTACCAGTGTGGGATTAGATAATGTTAAAGAAAGAAAAAAATTATGTGGTCACAGGTAAAACAGAACTTTATTTTTGAACAATTCTAAGGTTTTTTCTTTTATTTTATCTCTGTATAACCTACGAGGAACATTAAAGAAACATAGAGGAGCACCTGGAATACTCTAAAACTTGCAAAAAAAAAATGCCCTGGGAGGCACCAAAAAGTATTGGGGTTATTTAGTCTGGAAGAAATAAGAATTATTTTCTATGATGATATAATCAAATTATATACTCCTCAAGGGCAGAGTAAACATCTTACTGAAAGTGCATAGGCCTTTGTCTGGTTGCCACAATAAACGCTAGAAGTGAATATTTTAGTCCTGGTCTCGTTGCCTAACATATGCTTGTCATGCAATGTTTTTTTTTCTTTGGAGAGGTTTTTATTATAAGGTGTGTGTGCTCACCAGAAAGAGACAGAGAGAGACAGAAAGTGAGAAGTCACCCCCCAAGGGGGAATAGCCATGCTGCAATCTCTTTTCCTCCCTTCTTCTCTCTGGATCTTGGATATGCATACACATGCCCGCTTCACGAGTTTTAGCTACTGGATCTGGGACTTGAACCACATTCGACTACCTGGGAGTCCAGCGACGTAGTCATTATGCCATCTGGTGGTCTCATGCAATAAATTTGAAGAAAGAAAAAAGTGAATGAACTTTATTATGAAAAGCATAGTGACCAACATAATTTCTAGTCTCGAGAAAATAAAACTTGAGGACATGGGCTTATATTTGTACAGTCAGTTGGTGTTAATTATAAAAAAAAAGAAAAGAAAAGAAAAGAAAAAAAAAAACCCTTTCTGTTATGCCTGGAAGTTTGCTGGGAAGAGTCAAACACTTTCTTTCCCATCAAATATTTAAGATTGGGAAGATTTAATTCTAATCCTACTTGATAGAGCTTGGGTCAACTATAAAATTGTAACATTCAAAAATCACTTCAAAAGGCTTTTCTTTTATGAAGATTATCCCACTAGGCTTAAAAAAGAAACGTATCATTATTTGAGGGATCATTCTATTGTTATATTCACGCCATAGCTTTGCTAAAGACCATTAACCTCCTTGTCCCAGAAATAATCCACTTGTAATATTTATGATTTCTTCTGGATCTTAGAGTAAGAGATGAGCAAATTCTTTCTTATATTTTTTTCTAATGGTCTTCTTTTTTTTAAAAAAAAAATGAAACATATTTACAAGTAGGAATATCTTTTTCTTTACATTAAATAAATGAGAGAAAAAGAACATGCTAATAGGACAACCTTAAAGCAAAAGTCAAGTATTAGAATATCCCCTAAACGTCTAAAAAGGGGAATCCGAAGTGGCTAAGTCATACAGTTCTCATAATTAAATAATAGATTTCCAGGTCTAGC
Source organism: Tupaia belangeri chinensis (assembly GCF_000334495.1). Taxonomy (NCBI): domain Eukaryota; kingdom Metazoa; phylum Chordata; class Mammalia; order Scandentia; family Tupaiidae; genus Tupaia; species Tupaia belangeri. The sequence continues at coordinate 2,050,579 of NW_006159510.1, forward strand.
TCCCACCCAAGTTTAATCCCAGACAAGTTAAAGTTAATCAAGTGCAAAACAGCTTAAATTAGTGTATTTAAATCCAAATGACAGACAGGAGAAGGAAACTGTGGCTGATGCTCTCCTGTGCTAGCTCTCCACGCCACCCTCCCTTTAAACCTTGGTGTGAGCTGTGGTGAGAGAATTGCCATTGAAGTATCTTACTCTTGAGGGGCTTCATGCTTCAGTACCCCACCACCCATGCATATGGAGCTGCTAATGACTGAGAGGCCAGCCATCAGAGAATGCAATTCCACATAGACATTTTCACCAAAATGGATTATTTCAGCCTCGTTGGTCACAGATTCTGTAGTTTTCCAGTGATTCATCTTACTATTAATAATGTCAGAGAATTTTAGGCCCTTGAATTAAATAATGATAAATAGGAGCCACGGAGTGTGCTAGGCTGAGGCAGTGCTGTTTATTTCAGCGTGCAGCACTGTCAGGCCTGATAAATCGGATCCCTGAAATAGTTTATAAAGTACTGAATTGATGTGGCCGTTGGTGAGGGAGAGAATTAATGTTACGAAATAGGCCTGCAACCTAGATTGGATGAAAGCTGAGGAAAGCCTTTTATATAAATGCTGTGTCTGTGTGGGAAATGGTTGCCGCACGGGGACATAATGTGCTTCTGTGATCTCAAGGGGCGGCAGGTCAGGGAAGAGGGGCTCCCGGGGGCTTGGAGGACCCAGAGCCCTCAGCAGGAAGAGGGTCACAGGCTGTGCATTTATAATCTAGGGTCACAGGCTGTTCATTTATAATCTAAAACAGGAAGGACGAAGAATCCATGGCACAGGAGAGAAATGAAAGTCTGTTTAAGGAGGGAGTGGAGGCTCTCAAGTTCTGCACGGCTGTGTTTACAAGCTCCGTGTCAGAGACAGGCGTCCTCAGAGCCACGCGGAGCTCTGAGAGAGCCCCTTCCTCCGCCCTTCCCAGGCAGGTCTCAGCA
>NW_006159510.1:2052026-2095558 GCF_000334495.1 Tupaia belangeri chinensis
CCCTCCCGCCCCTCTTCCCAGGCAGGTCTCAGCAGGACCAGCCCCTACCAGGAGATGGCCTAAAAACCTCAGTTACCCTCTGACGGAGGCTACCAGCATCAATTATCTCTTTAGGTCTTTACAGAGAGAATAAAGCTGATTTCTTTCTACTTTTTTTCTTTTTTCTTTCTTTTTTTCTTTTTTCTTTTTTTTTTTTTTTTGTATTTCTGTAACCAGTGACACTTTTGAAACTGCTTGGATCGCATGAGGAATAGAGAACTTTGGAAATACACTACTTTATAAGTACTATTAAAATGCTCTTTCCTTTGTTCATGGTATTTTCCTAAAATTTAAGTTTGGCTTACAATTAATTTGATATCGGAAACGGTCAGGGTTTCAGTGTGTCCTTCATGAGTCCGTGAGGACTTGATGAACAAAGCAGACCTGAACATTGTGTGGCCACACGTGGTGACTATCAGCTCCCTCTGTGGCCCTCATTCTTTGACAAGACTTTCCCAAATGCTTTCTTTTGAGAAGATTAAATAGATAAACAACTAAGTAAATCCCTCCTGTTTTTTATGCGCTCTCTTCTCTTTGTCATTTTTTTCTTTAAAGTGAGCAGTGCTACATTTTATCAAAACTGGTTGACTCAAAGGCAGCATCAGCTGGGAATTCTGCCTGTTGCTGACATGCCTGTTCACTAAGTGTCCCTTTTATACGGCTTATATGGGAACAGTGGAGATAAATGGAGGTAGAGCTCCAGTTCATAAGAGATTTCTGGAAATGTACGCTAGGAATGTACATTTGCAGGAGGCCAGACAGTGGCAGTAGCAAAATGCAAGGCTCTGCAAAGCCGGCCCATATGGGAAAGTTCTGAGTTTATATCCGGAGACCCCCCTGAACACACTGGGCATCAATGTGCCCATCATTTGGGGCTGGCTGGAGCTGGGGGTGGGTCATGGTGTACAGATCTTGTTGGGGGGGTTGTTTCTGTCTCTGTCTCTCTCTCTCCTAGAAAAATAAATAAATAAACTTAAAAGAAATGAATATATGCATAAATAGCTAAACAAATTCAAAACAGCATGTAGGTAAATGTTGATGTATGCCTTATCTGTCACCATAACAGTTCAGGACTTTGGGTTTCATGAAAGGTTTTTTCCCCAAGTAAATTTTTAGGAAGGAAAGGATCAGATATGTATATTACCTGAGGCTTCATTTCTTTTAGGATCATAGTGGAATATTTATAGAAGACTATTAAATAGAGCCATAGTGAGAGACAATCTTTGTAATGAAGCCATGTTTGACCTTGAGAATTCCTTTTTCTTTCTGTAGGGTGCATACACTCACCAGAGAGACAGAGAGAGAGACAAGAGGCAGAAAGCAAGAAACCACTCCCCCCCTCCTCCAGGAGATATGGCCATGCCACAATCCCTTCTCAATTCTCCTCTCAGGATTTTGGGCACACATGCACATACACCTGAACTGAGTTTTAAGCTGCTGGGTTTGGGATTCAAACCATGGTCAACTACATGGGAGTCCAGAGACATAACCATTATGCCATCTGCTAGTTCACACTTTATTTAATGCTATTTATTATTATTTTTTTCCAATTCATGCAGAAAGAGACAGGGCATGGGGCGGGGGTGGGGGGGTGGGTAGTGAGAAAGCAAACCACCAAGTCCAGGACTTAAACTGCAATCAGCCATGTGGGAGTCCAGCACCTTTAGCTACCATACCACCTGCTGTCCCTGGACCTTGAGAATTCCTGATGGGAAGAAGAATACACCTGATGGAGGCTGGATCAGATGCTTTTCAATATGTCTGATAAAGAATCCCCATAATTTGTGCTTTTCAATTATGTGCTTTTCAATATGCCCGATAAAGAATCCCTATAAAATCCAGTATGACTCATCTGTGACACAGCATGAGTAAAGATTTCAGGACGCTTGTGAGATGAAAGCAAGAGTAAAGAGAACTGGAACGGAGAGGAAGGCTCTTCAGTGACCTGCCTTCTGTCCCCATGTCTCCTGCTTCAGCCATCACAGAAGGGTGAGTCTTCCAGAATAAGCCTTCATGTTGGGGCCAATGTTCTCTTCAGGATGCTCTTCTTCACATCATCCTCTCCTACAATGAACTTTTTCAGAAAACTAGAAGATATTTTTCCTCTGGATCACACTCCTCTGCTTGGATTTAAGATCAAACCAGTCACTTCTAAATAGACAAGAATTATGCAAACCCAATTATGTACCCCAGAGCCTTTCCGGTTGTAATAAATTATCCTCTTCCATACCTGTTACATAACAGGGAGTTGGGTGGCTGGCTCACCTACTTGCCTCAACCTATGTGGGTTTTAAAATGAGAACACTTTATCTCCCAGAAATTGCCTCAGTCCAGGCAAACTGGCATGGTTGTTCCCATGAATAATATAACGTTTTCCCTATGTTAGACTTGTTTTGAGTTTGGAGCAGCAACAGAGGCTCAGCTAATTGTTATTTTCTCCAGCATTTACTTTTCTTACAGTTTACTTTTCTGTTTCTCCCATAGGGTGTGTGCGCTCACTGGAGAGAAGTGGAGAGAGACAGGGAGAAGGAATGTGAGAAATCACCCGGGGAAGGGGGGATGCCCACATCAGAACCCGTTCTTCACCTATGATTTTGGGCATGCGCACATACACACCTGCCCAGTGTATTTTCCAAGCTGCCGGGTCCAGGATTCAGACTGCAGTGGGCCATGTGCGAGTCCAGTGCCATAACCATCATATTACCTGCTAACCTTGCAGTTTGCCTATTAAACTCATAATGTGACGTATAAAAGTGCAAATCACTCACTTTTTATAATGATAGAATCAAATATCTTGTTTTTTTTTTTATGGTTTGAGAGCCTTGGTCTAAACAACCTAATTATTGCACAAGGTTAACTGTGAATCTTGCTCCTGTGAAACTGAGAACTTTCATTCCAAAACTGCAGACCTGTTGGCTTCTCTGGCTTGCATGGTTCCTAGGCGACCTATCTCAGCCATTCCTCTGGTGCTGTCAATATTCTTTCTTGCTAATTTTCTGCCTTACTGACTGTGCAATTCTAATTGATTAGGACTGAAACAGGAATATCAGCTTCTCCTCTACAAGGAGAGCGTGCAGCTTTTGTGGCAGGCCTTTTGTTCTTGGAGAACCTTTTCATTTATGTGCACATTGAGGGCTACCTTCAGGATGATTGAGGCTGCTGGGAGCTGGATTTCCAAATTGGCTTAAAACTTCTCAACTGTGATTGGCCTGAGGGCAGAGATAAACAGGATGATATGGGATTTTAAATCTTAAAAAGATACAGATTTGAGACATTTTTCTGACCTGAGTTAATTTAGCTTGGCTGGTTTAGGTCAGGGTTGAGTCAGCTTTTTATAGTCAAAATAGTTGCCTCCTCAGTAAGCTCATGAGCTGTGTGGTAAGCCATAACACTGCCAAACAAAGGAAGATGCAATGAAATATAAATTTTCCTTACCTACCTGTTATTTACGATAGAAAATCAAACGATGTCTATACCAGTTTGTCAATTGACAGGTTTTCCTAATCTCTGAGAAAGGCATTGATTTCAAGTCTCATCAAGGGGTGAGAGACAGAACAGTCTAGATTAACTCCCTCTGCCTGCACTGATTGCTTCTTCAGGGGCCACCAACCTGAGTTGTGCTTTACATATTCAATTTAAATCACATGGTTAGGTTAACCGGAAGGGTACGCCCCATGTTTAAGAATGTAGAACTCCTTGATCTTTCTTCGCTCCTTTTCCCTGACTATTGCAGAGGTCTCTAAATTGGGAGTAATCTTGCATAGCCTGTGGGCTCTTTTGCGTGGTCCAACAAGGATAAAATGTGGCAGCAAGTAAGGGGTTGTTAAATGTAATGGACATGCCATGTCAAGAGCAATAAACCAGCAGGGTGCACAGGCTTTGAGTGGTGCTTTTATGAACACATCCAGAGTAGTAGCCAATAGCAATCACAGTCGTGCCAATGTAGGGGAGAAGGGACAGCAGCCTGCCGGGCTTTGGGGAAGGGAGAAATCTGCTCATTTGCTCCAACAAATTAAATACCAGATATGCTTCCAGTTTGGTGGAATAGATATCAAATAAGTGTGAGACATACCCCTTTGCACTGACAGTCAGATAAACTTAGATGCTTCCTACACCAGGACCTTTGCATATCCTTTTATTAATATACCTTCATATTCTTTGCCCCACTCTTTCAAATGCTTATTTTTTTCTTTTTTTTAATTATTTTTTTTACATTTTTTTGAGAGGTTTTTGCTATAGAACTCATGCGTTCGCCAGAAAGACAGAGAGACAGAAAATGAGAAATCACCACCCCAGGGGAGATGGTCACGCTGCAATCCCTTTTCCTCCATTCTCCTTTCGGGATCTTGGGCACACATGCACACGCGCCCGGAATGAGTTTAAGCCACTGGGTCCGGGACTCGAACTGCAGTCAGCTACATAGGAGTCCAGCAACATAGCCATTACGCTAACTGCTGGTCCCCTTTCAAGTGCTTATTTCTTCTCCCCTTGAAAAATCACTTTAAGTATTGTCTCCCAAGGAAGGTACTTCCCGTCTTCCACTATATACTAATACTATTTGAAGACCATGTCACAATCTATAATTTTATTATCTCCTTTATCTGCTTTTTGTTTTACCTATGATGTAGTATTAATAAAGGAGTGTTATTTTATTTCTTTTATCTCTTTAGAACTAAGACTGAGCACAGGGTCTGAAAAACAATAACCATTCATTTCTCTTACATGATATTATTACCATTTAGAGATTCAATAAGATGCAGAAGCATAACTTTAAAAAAGCACATGCCATGAAGATGGACAAATATCTTTAGTGCTCTATTGTGAGTTGTTTCAATTATATTTGTTTTCTTCCAAATGCTTATGATAAGAAAATAAAATCAGGACACACGGAGAAAAAAAGTGGAATTGGCTGCTTCTTATAAAGGTCTAAATAGAAACCTACCATAAGACAAATTGAGAGGATCAGAGATCTCAGGGTTAAAGAGTGAAAATAGAAATGAAGAGTTGAAGATGACAGCCTAGGGGCACCTGTATTAAAGCTATGTGTAAGAATAATTACATTTTCTTAATGTTATTTCTTACTGCTTTTTTCTTTATTTTTTAGAACATAAATGACATACTTTACTTTAATTTTTAATATTAAAATAAATGTTCTCATAAAAACAAAAACTACATATAGCATATATATCTGTAAAAAATAAAAAATTCTCCTTTTAATAAGCCACCCACACACCCTGACCCCAATTTCACTCTTTTTTGCTAAGAGAAGTAACTGCTGATAACAATTTACACTTTCAAACACTTTTCTATCCATTTGTAAGGCTTTTATTGTATTGTATTACTATCTATTTTATTGATTTCTGTGCTCTTCTTTATTATTTCCTATTCTCTATTTTCTTCAGGTTTATGTTCTTGGTCTTTGAGTGTATTCTGAAGCTGAATGCTTAACTCATCAATTTTCCACTTTGTTTCTTTTCCTTAAAAGCTTTGAGGCTGAATTCTCCCTAAGCAACATGCCACAATTTTTTTTTTCTCTTTTTATTTATTTATTTATTTTTGGTAGAAACTTTTGCTAGGGTGCATCTGTTCACCAGAGGGACAGAAAGATACAGAGAAAGAGAAAGTGAGAAATCACCTCTCAGGGGGATGGCCACACCATAATCCCTTCTCCCCAATTCTTCTCTTGGGATTTTGGGTACACATACACACATGCATTCCTGGCATGAGTCTTTAGCGTCTGGGTTGGGACTTGAGCCAAAGTCAGCCATGTGGGAGTCCAGCGCTTTAACCACTGTACCCCTTGCTGGCTGCCATGCCATAATTTTTGATAATTCTTATTAGAGTCTGGTACTGATATTTCTCATTTACATCACAACTTCCTTAGTAATAAATTATTTATAAGTACATTTTGATATTTTAAATGGTTTCGGTTTATTTTTAGATATTTTGTGATTCATTCCTAAATTAATTGTCTTGTGGTCAGGAAACGTAATTGTATTCTGTGATATCTATTTTTTAAAATTACTTTAATTAACTTTATTTATTCATTCATTTATTTATTTCAAATTGACCAGAGAGGGACAGAGAAAGAGAAAGAGAAAGCCTCCAGGTCCGGGGCTGGAAGCACAGTCAGCCACGTGGGAGTCCAGCACCCTTAGTCACCAAGCCATCTGCTGGCCCCATGTGATATCTATTAACACTTGCTGTGTGAATATTCAATATAATACATATTGATATTGAATTTAAGTTGTGTGAGTTCACTATCTGTTCTTTTTCAGAATTTTCCATAATCTATCCACCTATCTATCTAAGGTACGATATCCCTGTATTTGTCTTCGTATCTATTTTTATCAGCTTGTATAGCAGGGATGCTTTGACACTGGGTGCACACACATTTAGGAGTGTAGTAAGTTCATTATTATTATTTATCAGTGTTAATAATCTTTGTCTTCAAGTTCACCATTTTTAAATTTGCTGTATTCAATCTGTTGTGAAGTCTGACAAGTAATTAATTTTTCAGATAATATAATTTTTAGTTATATATTTCAATTAGTATTTTTAGAGGTTGCATATTTTTTACTGAAATTCTCTATCTCTATGCTCATTACAGCTATCTTTTCATTTAAACCCTGAATATATCAATAATAACATATTAATATTTCTGACATATTTGGGTTTGTTTCTATTTATCACTGTTATTTCTCTAACTGGGTGATTTAAAATGATCTGTCCCTGAATTCAATGACCGTTCCTTCTGTTTGATCAAGCCTGCTATGAAAGTCCACTGAATTTTTCAGTTTAATAACTACATTCTTCACCTTCAGAATTTTTGCTTTTTTCAGCTTTATAGTTTCTCTTTATTGAATTTTTAATTTATTAATGTATTTTTCTTGCTTTTTTGTTCTAAAGATTATTTTATTAAACTTTTATTAAGTTTATTTATTTTATTTGCTGCCTTTTTTTTTTTTTTCGAGGTTTTTGATATAGAGTGCGTGCATTTGCTAGAGAGACAGAGACAGAAAGTAAGAAATCAGACCCCAGCCATAATGGCCGCACCACAATCCCTTCTCCATTTTCCTCTTGGGATTTTGGGCACACACGTACATATGCCCGGCCTGAGTTTCAAGGCACTGGGTCTGGGACACAAAAGGCAGTTGGGTGCATGGTAGTCCAGCACCTTAACCACTATGCCACCTGCTGGCCCCCTGTTATTCGCGTTTTTAATTTTACATTTGATGACGGTACATCTTCACAGCTTACAATGTCGTTTTCAAATCCTACATGCATTGTATATTAATCAGGTTAAAGATATTACCATATAAGTCATCCCCAATAGATTACTTTCCATCCTCATTTCTGTTAAATGTTTTTCTGAGTCCTGGAAAAGACCCAAAATTGTGGTCTTCCATGTGGCTCCAGCATTACAGATTGCACTCAAACTGCCTGTGGCACTACAGCTGGGGCTGTGTGGTACTCACAACTTCTATTTCTTTGTTGAATTTTTAACTATAACTATTATTGTTTCTCTGATCCTCTTTATTTCTGTATCAGTGTCCTCTTACAACACACTGATCATCTTTACAACAATTATTTAAATTGTCAGGCAGTTTATAGATCTCCTCATGAGAGATGCTTTCTTACCTTCCCCTCTCTCTATTTCTTTCAGTTTGTTTCTCTCCAGCAAGCACGCACAACATCCAGCAAACTTAAGAAAAAAGAAGAGGAAGAAGAAGAAAGAGAGAGAGAGAGGAAAAAAGAGAGAGAGGAAAGGCATCTCTTCTGCTTCTTCCTTTCTCCTCTCTTGACAGTTGGGATGACTGAGCACCTCTTCTGAACACGCAAGTCCAGTACAGTGTGTATTGACACAGCAAATGGAACAGTTATTTTTATATTTTCAAACTTTTTTTCTCATAATAACAATTTTTTTTAAAGTACAGGTTGAGTAATCCTTATTCAGCGTACTTGGATAAAGTTTTAAAGTTCAGATATTTTTAGAATTTTGAAATATTTGCGTGTCTGTAATAAGATAATTTGTGGCTGGGACTCAAGTCTAAACATGAAATTCATTTATGTTTCATATACACCTCACACGTATGCCCTGAAAGTAATTTTATATAATATCTTTAGTACTTTTGTGCATGGGGCCAGCCCTATAGATGGTGGTTAAGGAAGGCAGATTCCACATGTTTTACTGCACTGTTTGAATCTTGACTCTTCCACCTTGAAATACATGCTGAGCACATATGCATGTGCACCCTAAATCCTTACAGGATAAAGGAATTTCGGAAGAGAATGAATTGTGGCATGACCACACCCTATTGAGGGTTACTATCTTCCTCTCTGTCTGTCTGTCTGTCTCTCTCTCTCTGTCTTTCTCTGGCAAGTTCACATACCCTACTGCAAAAATGATAATAATTTCATGCATTAAACAAAGTGTACACTGAATCATCAGAAAGCAAAAGTGTCACTATCTCAACCAGCCATGTGGACAATGTGTGGTTGTTTTATATCAGCAAACAAGGGGGCTGGCATGCTCTTTTCCCCCTGAGGGTATGGATTAAACTGTGTGTTGTCCACCTGTATTTTGACTGTGACCTGTCACATGAAATCAGGTGTGGCATTTTTCACTTTTTCCTTCATGTTGGTGCTCACGGAGTTTTATACTTTGGGAGTGTTTCAGATTTTTTGGATTAAAAGTGTTTATTCTGCAACTTCTAACCGCTTCATTTAGAGATGAAACAGGAATCAAAATCGATCTTTAAAATACATAAATATAGCTGGATCATAGGAACAACAAATCTTAACCATTATCATCTCATATTTATAAACTGTTATTTGACTTTAAAATATTTAATAAAATTTGTCACACTATTAGGTTGTATTATAAAAGTTTCTTTTTGAATGGCTATGTAAATATTTCAGTATATGACTGACCTCTCATTTATTTACCCAATTTTCCTATTGTTAAATGCATTTTATAAAGTTGTAAGATTGTTTTCAATTTTTATTACTAAGTCAGATAAAGTCAGCTTGCTTAAATTTCTTGCTTTTTGTTTAAGAAATATTAGAAGTGGAATTTCTGGCCCATGGCTATAAATAGTGCAAGAATTTTTGTGCACATACTACCAATGCCGCTCCAGAAAGCTCATTCCTATTAGAACTCCGTGAACGAGAACAGCACCTGAGATCTGCAGTGTTCACCTGGCCTGGTCAGGGGTGGAGAGTTCACAAATGTCTTCCTGGCACAGGATTTAGGTTTCCTAGACAGCTGTTAGGTTCTGCTTTGTTCTTCCAGTCTTCATACCCACATGCTCCTGGTAAGGCTTCCACTGGGTTCCAGTGGCCTGGTCTTCTGTCTGATTCTTTCATTCATTTACTCAGTTGTCTGAATCCACATGGACTGGTATGACAATACATCATAAACCAAGTGACTGATCAGCAAAATGAATTTATTTTTCATAAATCTGCAAGTTAAAAGTATAAGATCAAAACCATGGCATATTTTATGTCTGGTGAGAACCTGCTTCCTGGTTCACAGATAGAACCTTCTCACATTGACCTCATGTAGTAGAAAAAAAAAGCAGAGCTCTCTTGGGTCTTTTTTATTTTTTTATTTTTATTTATTTATTTTTTTACTTTACTTTTTTTTTTTGGAGAGGTTTTTGCTGTAGGGCACATGTGCTAGCTAGAAAGACAGAGAGAGACAGAAAGTGAGAAATCACCCCCAGGGGATATGGTTACACTGTAATCGCTTCTCCATTCTCCTCTTGGGATCTTGGGTATGCACATACACGTACCCAGCATGAGTTTAAGACACCGGGTCCAGAACTTGAACCGTGGTCAACCACATGGGAGTCCAGCGACATAGCCATTATGCCGACTGCTGGCCCCTTGGGTCATTTTTATAAGTTCCCTATTTTGACTTATGAGGATCCTGTTCTCATAAACTGATCACCTCCCAAAGGCCCTTCCACCTCCTTATACCATCATGTGGGGGGGAGTTATACTTCAACCATTGATGTTTAAGGGTACATTAACATTTAGTTAATAACATTTCTCTTTCAGCATGTATTTATCATATTCCTATTTTAGATCAGTGACGGCAGCAGGTAAGGGAACTACAATGGTGCAAAATGCAGATGTAAGTAGAGGAAAAATTGCTTCACAAACAACAAAGTACTTCTCAAGGGAGTATGTAATTTGTGAGAGGTGTCACACAGGAACTTGTAAGTAGATACTGACTCTCTTAAAGATGGAGACCTCTGCTCCCCTAGACTTTGTGTAGCTTGAAGCCAGAACTGTGTTTTCCTTACCTCCACACAGTGGATGCTCAACCAATGTTTGCTGAATGAGGTTCCCAGGGCTCAGTGAAGAAAACCCAAGTCTTGGAGTGGGAAAGAACAGACAAACATGCTGAATGAAAAGAAGATACCAAAAGAAGTACCATGGAACAATTTCTACCAAACTTGTTGGTATTCTGTGCTATTTATTCTGCTATTCAAAAGTATTAATAACTTAAAAGAAGAATTGTATAGTGATATGACGGTGTTCTTAGAAAATTCTAGGGTACAATGAAAATTGAAAATAAAAATCATCTCTGAGAACTACACATAATGTGGAGTTATACCTATCCTGAAAATGATTGTCCTTTTGAAATTTTTATAACTGCCTGGAGATGTTTTGAAAAAAACATAACAGTGTGCTTTCCTTACTTCAGAGAATGATATTTAATAGAGATATCTTTAAATTATTTTTCCAGGAATAACCAATATAAGTGGCTTTCCAAATATCTTGTTCAATTGTGGTTTGAGCTCCAATATAATTGTTACAAGAACACTTACAACTTCAAACCATTTGTCCTGAATCCTTGTTGTTTGAATGAAAAGTTTAATGAATGTGTTGCTTGAGTTTGTTGTCCTTCCTATCACATAAACCTGAAGAGAAACAAGAACAATCTTATTAAGGAAGGCTATGTTTTAGTGGTAGATGTTAAAAAAAAAAAAAGAATAACTGTACGCTTAAACTCGGCAGTGAAATTTGCCAGCAAGCAATGCTGAACAGAAAGCTTTCAAGGGGATTCAATAAAACTGACAGTTTGTGATTTGCAAATCACTGTCTGTTTAACCTTAAGAGCTATCACTCACTCTCTTCATTAAAATAGTAAATTAAAAGGTTCAGAGGAACAGCTCAGTTTGGCTTACCTTAAGTCTCTTCTTAGAAAATATGAAGATTAATATGATATAGAAATCAATATTTTTCAGCTACAGAGACACTAATGTTTGGCAGACTTCCTTCCACTCTCCTTTTTTCTCTGGCTGTCCAGATTCTATTCCCATAATCCTTAAATCCTTAGTTTATTTCCATCACCATAGAAACACCTGCTGGTGTGATCGGTTTTGATCAGCTGCAGAACCACCCTCTGTGGCTTCTGCCAGCCAAACTCTTCTCAGCCTCAGCTCCTGCTCCTGCAGGGCAAAAAAGATGGAGGGGGGCAGGTGGCTAAACACAGCTCTCTCTACTCCAGCCATCTGAGTTTCTTCTTAGGGAGAAATGCATCTCTGATGTTTTAATCTTTCTTCAATTAGCATATACTTAAAAGGGAATTGCTGCTATTGATGTTTCTTTTAAAAATTTTACTAGATATCAATATCTACCTATCTACTTCACCTCTCTCTTTCCCCACTTTTCCATTCAATTGAAAGGAAAAAATTCCCTTTTATCCCCCATTGTGTGTGTGTACCATCATTCAGTGATGGACACTTGGGTTGCTTCAATACTTCAGCTATTGTGAATAATGCTATTATGAATGTGGGTATTACAAATGTTTTTTTTCAGTCCCTGTTTTTAATTCTTTTATATAATACCTAGAAGTTCTGCTGAATTAAATGGTAGTTTTAGTTTTAATTTATGAGAAAGAGAAAACTTCATGTGGTTTTCCATAGTGACTGCACCATTTTTCATTTCTAACAATGAGTCACAGAGGTTCAAAATATATGATCTGCAAATACTTTTATCCAGTTGCTTTTTCTTTCATTAATACTGTTTTCGATGCACAAAATTTAAAAATTGCTATGAGATTCAATTTATTTTTGTTATTATTACCTTTGCTTTTAGTGTCATACATAAAAAAATCTTTGCCAAATTTAATGTTATAAAAATTTTACCCTTTTTTCTAACAATTTTATAGTTTTAAGTATTACATTTAGAAATCTGACCCATTTTGAGTTAACTTTTGTGTATAGTGGTAGGTAAGAGTCCAACCTTATTTTTTCTCATGTAGACATCCAGTTTAACCAGCACCATTTGATGAAAAGACTTTCCTTTCTCCATTAAATGATTTTTTTTTTTTTTTGGAGAGATTTTTGCTATAGGGCGCGTGCACTCGCCAGATAGACAGAGAGAGACATAGAGACAGAAAGCGAGAAATCACCCCCCAGGGGGGATGGTCACGCCGCAATCCCTTCTCCTCCATTCTCCTCTTGGGATCTTGGGCACGCACGCACACACGCCCGGCGTGAGTTTTAAGCCACCGGGTCTGAGACGCGAACCGCGGTCGACTACGTGGGAGTCCAGCGACATAGCCATTACGCTAACTGCTGGTTCCCTCCATTAAATGATCTTAACATATTTGTTAAAATTCACTAGATGGTATATGCAATATTTTATTTCTGGGCTCTTAATTTTATTCCATTGTTCTATATGCCTGTCTTTATGCTGGTATCATACTGTTTTGATGATTGCAGCTTTGTCAATAAACTTAAAATCAGGATGTGTGAGTCTTTCATCTGTATTCTCCTTTTTCAAAATTGTTTCGGTTATTTAGAGTCTCTTGAGATTTCCTGAATAACCAAAGAAATTATAGCGTAGATTTTTCTATTTATAGAAAAGCCTCATTGGAATTTTGATACAAATTGCATTAAGTCTGTAATCTATATATTAATTAGGATTGTATTGACTTTTTAACTTTTTTTTTTTTTTGCTGAGCAAATGTGTGTTTACCAGAAAGAGGAGATAGAGTCCTCTATGGGGAATAACACACTGCAAAAAATTTTCCTCTATCTCTTCTTCCTTTTGGGATTTTTGGACATGCATGCACACACACCTGGTGTGTTTCTCAAGCCACTGGGTTCAGAACTTGGCTGACAATGTGAGATCTGGCTGCTTTAACCTCCAGGCCATGGAGCTAGTCCAGTATAGATATTTTAACATTATATCTTCTAATACATGATCATGGATTATGTTTTTACTTATTTGTATCTTTTTTGTTTTTCAAACAAAAGGAAATTATAAAACATTGTTGAAACAAATTTTAAAAGATATAATTAAGTGGGGCCACCAGCTCCCATAGTGGTTAAGGCATTGGACTCCCACATGGCTGAACACTGAGTCCTGGATCTGGTGGTGTGAAACATACCAGGCCCATATGTGTGTGTGTGTGTGTTTAACACCCAAGAGGACAGTGGAGAAGAAGGGACTGTGGCATGGCCATCCCCCTTGGGGAGGGGAGCTGATTTCTCATTTTCCCTCTCACTATCTCTTCTTTCTTTAGTGACCACACATACTCTATTTTTTAAAAGAAATTAAAAAGTTTGGTTATAATGTGTCTCAGTGTGAGTCTCAGAGTTTATCTTACTGGAATTTCTTGGTTATTTATATCCATATTATCCATCAAATTTTGAAAGTTTTCAGTCATTATTTTATTGAATTTTCTTTTTCTCTCCTCTTTTTCTTCTCCCTCTGGGACTCTTACAATGTATATTTTAATTATCTTGATGGCATCCTATAGGTCCTTTGATACCTGTTCACTTTCCTTTAATGTTCTTTCTGTTTGTTCTTCAGACTCAATAATTTTTTTTGGAGAGGCTTTTGCTATAGGGCATGTGCACTCACCAGAGAGACAGAGAGAGATGGAGAGATTGAAACTGAGAAATCGCTCCCCAGGAGGTATGGCCATGCCACAATCCCTTCTCTTCCAGACCCCTCTAGGGAATATGGGCTGGCATCCACATGCACCCGGCATGGATTTTAAATTGCCAGGTCCATAACTCAAACTGCAGTTGACTGCGTGGGAATCCAGAACATAATCATTTCACCATCTGCTGGTTCCAATAATTTTGATTGTCCTATCTTCAGGTTTGCTTATTCTTCTTCTACCTGTTCAAATCTGCATTTAAAACCTTCTAGAGGGGGCCAGCAGGTGGTGTGGTAGTTAAGGCACTGGACACTCCCTCATGGCCGATGGCAGTTTGAAAACCGGACTTGCTGGCTTGCTTTCTCACCTTCCCTCTATGTCTCTCTCTCTCTCTGTGTATCTTCTTTGGTCAAATTAAAATAAATGAATGAATAAATAAATAAAATTAAATAAACTTAATAAATAATTATGAAAAAAAACCCTTCTAGCAAATTTTGATTTCTGTTATTGTAGTCTTCAGCTCCAGTATTATTTTATTGGTTTCTTTTAATGTTTTCTCTCTTTTTCTAATTGCTAAAAGACTTACGTGTTCATAAGAGAGAGAGAGAGAGAGAGAGAGAGAGAGATTACTCTCCAGTGGGACATAGTCAAACTTCAATCCCTTTCTGCATTTGTTCATCCCCCTGAGATATTTTTTGGGCATGCATGTATATGTGCCCAGTATATTTCTCAAGCTTCCAGGGCCCAAAAGTGAAGCCACAATTAGTCATGTGGGATCTGGTGCTGTATACACACAGTTCTTAACTGCTGTTTTACAAAAACAGCCCTTAAGGTTTTCTCTTTATGTTTTCATTTTATTCATACATTGTTTTCTTTATTTTACACACATTTTCTTTTGTATATATTTAAGATAAGCATTTTAAAGTCCTTATCTAGTAGCTCTGTCATTGGGTTTTTAAAGAACAGTTTCTGTTTTTTTTTTTTTTCCTATTAATGGGTCATACTTTTCTTTTCCTCCATTTATCTTGTTTTGTTGTTATTGCTGTTGAAAAGTGAACATTTGAATTTAATAATGTGATAACTCAAAATAAGAATGTACCCTCCCCTTTCCTTAGGATTTGTTATTTTGTAACTTTTTATTTATTGCTTTTATAAAATTGTTGCAGGCTATCGCAGTTCAAGAATCAGCTTAAGGTATAATCTTATCATTATTTGTGATCTTTTCTGAGGCTTTCCCTGGTCATGTGTGATCAATTTCTAATTTTCACTACACATGTATTTGTCTTTAATGTTTGATTCCAAAAAGGAAGAAAAGAGAAAAATGAAGTGGGTAAAACTAGTCTTTTAAATCTCCTGGCAGTCACCAATAGGAGGGGGAAAGGCTTATAACAATGAGCTAGGTGCAATGACAATAGCCACTGAGTCTTTGTACTCTGTGATCAGAAGCAGTAGTCAGCAATCCAGAGCATGGATCCTTGATATTTGGAAAGACAATATTTAAAATGATCTGTCCCTGAATTCAATGACAATATTTATTATTCTGCTTCTTGAAAGCTGGGTGTAGGTTGATCCAGAAATGTGTACAACCACCTGCCACAGAAATAAGGAGAGGGATAGGTAGCCACTGTTGTGCTAAGAATAGAAATTGATCAAAATTAATTGCGATTTATCATTGAAGACTTCCCTTGGAAGTATAAGACTTCAATAGACCCTGGCATTTCTAGGTAGTTATATCAGACAGATTCTGTCAATGCAACCGTTTCCAGGTGGAGAGATGGATGCCTGGTCCCTCCAGCTCTGTCATCTTATTCTCCCATCTTCATTCACTTTTAAATTCCCATCATCCTCAGAATACCTCTGATTTTAAAAAAAATAAGGTTGAGGAAGACTTATTTTTCAAATGGATGGCTTTAACCTTAAACTAAGTCCTTCATAAATGTGGACATTTGTGAGTTTTTTTTAAGGGTCATTGTAAGGGACAGAGACCAGAGAAGGGTGTGGATGAACTATTTAAGCTCAGTTCCAATTTCTAGTACAATATATAATATGTGTTTCTGGAAATTCTGAAATATATGCAACAAATCTTGAATATGTATAGGCAAAATACAAATACTAAAGAAAAATCGAAAAATACATAGATGCACTGACTACGTTGAGTCATTAAATTGGTTTGGTTATTTCACCATAATGATTGTTAAGGATTGTGTCAGGATTGATTCAGCTGTAGCAAAAGATATTGATCATTAAGATAGCAAGAGATATTAGATCTCTGTGTTACTGTGCAAAGCAAAGAGGGAATTTATCAATGGTTCTCTTAATTTGATCTGTACACTGCTATCATTATTTATGTCAGCATAGTCAATTGTCTTTAAGGGATAAAGTGTCTTCAGTGTTTGCCCTAAAATGTTTATAAACTCATACTGATCTCTCTTGTAAAATATATCTAAAACTTTGAGTCTGCTATCAGTCAATTTGTGTTAGATAAAATAATAAAAAGGTAATTACAATTACATGACAGAGAAATTTAACAATTATATCCAACAAAGAGAAAATAATAGAAAACTATTCAGAAAGACTAGAAACAAAAATTCATAAAGATTGTTAAATAGCATTTTCTTTTAAATATAGTATCTCTTTTTTTGAAAAAATGAAGTTATTTCCATTTGGAGGAACAAATAGACTTTATTTGCATCAAAAATTTTTGTCAGATAGCTTCTAACCAAATCATGTATATGCATGAATAAGTCATATTCATTGAGCAATAAGGGAGGGATATGATTGTTTTCAATTAAATTCTGCTATGTTGATTGGATTGATAATCCAGCGACTCACACTGCCCATGAACTTGGCCATACCGTCGACTTCAACCACATCTCATGTAGTGTTTTCTTCTCTCTACTAAATAAATACCAATTTGACCAAGTAAAAAACACCTGACCAGAATTTCCAAGGAATACACAATAGTAAAGACTGTTAATTGCAGGACCAGCCATTGGTGTAATGGCTATGTTGCTGGACTCCCGTGTAGTCAACCACAGTTCGAGTTTTGGACCCAGTGGCTTAAACTCACACCAGACATGTATGCGTGCATGCCCAAGATCCCAAGAGGAGGGACCAGCAGTTAGCATAATGGCTATGTCGTTGAACTCTCATGTAGTCAATTGCGGTTTGAGTCCCGGACCCGGTGGCTTAACCTCACGCCGGGCGCGTGTGCGTGCATGCCCAAGATGGCTAGAGGAGAAGGGAGGAGAAGGGATTGCGGTATGGCCATCCCCCCTGGGGGGTGATTTCTCATTTTCTGTCTTCCTGTCTCTCTCTGGAGAGCGTAAGCACCCCTATAGCAAAAACCTCTCCAAAAAAAAAAAAAGTCCCGAGAGGAGAATTGAGAAGGGATTGCAGTGTGGCCATCCTCTCTGGGTGGGTGATTTCACGCTTTCTGACTCTCTGTCTCTCTCTGTCTTTTTAGCGAGTGCACGTGCCCTATAACAAAAACCTCTCCAAAAAAATAAATAAATAAATAAATAAATAAAGACTGCCAATTACTTCTTTCCCTGTGTGTAATTAAATATTATGACTAAAGCAATTTAAAAGATATAACAGCCTCAATGAAATTTTTATTTCTTAATGTTTCATTCATATGATATACAAAAAACAAGCAAATAAACAAAACCCTCAAGATTTTGCTAATGTTTCTAGTATGACTCCTCAATTTTCAGACCAGGTGGGGTAGTGCTAAGAATTTATGACTAAAGAGATTTAGTTAAAAATTAACACCATTCCTGGGACCAGCAGTTAGCGTAATGGCTATGTTGCTGGACTGCCACGTAGTCAACTGCGGTTTGTGTCCTGGACCTGGTGGCTTAAAACTCACACCGGGCGCGTGTGTATGCGTGCCCAAGATCCCGAGAGGAGAATGGAGGAGAAGGGATTGCAGCTTAGCCATCCTCCCTGGGGGGTGATTTCTCGCTTTCTGTCTCTTTTTCTGTCTCTGTCTATCTTGCGAGCACACGCGCCCTATAGCAAAAAAAAAAAAAAAAAAAAAAATTAACACCATTCCTATAAGAAAACACCTTTTAAGATGGATTTATTTTTGCTGATTTGTACCTATTTGTGTGACTTGATAAACAAGGTTTCTATATTTTTTATTTCCAAACTGATTGCCTAAAATTTCTATCACTAGCATCACCGTAGTATGCCACAATAATTGATTGGGTCGTCGGGAAAGTCATGATACATTTTTGCATAGTAAAATATAGAAAAATATATCAAGAGCCAATATATAGTTGATATAGATATCAAAATGCAAATATTATTCAAGATGGAACAATCCATCTACTAGTTGTGTGTAACCTGATTCATTTATCAGATGAGAGATTAGTGAGTGAAGCCCAAAGGAATGGAAAATCTCTTTCATTGTTTCTCCAGGGGTAGGGAGTGGGGCACAAAGAGTAGAAGGCCAGTGAAGGCCAACAGCTGTGTGAAAACACCAGAGATCCACTGATCCACTGTAACCAGATAGAGATGTGTACATCTCTGTGCGCATGGACACAGAGAGGTGGCACATAGTCCAGATCGCATACATTTTCATTTCTCTCTTTTCATTTTTAAAGTCTATTTATTTATTTATTTTCAAAGAAAGAGACAAATAGGCAATCGTCCTTGACAGGTCTCCATGCTATAGCCCTCAACCTTGCAGCCAGCCAGGATCATGGGTTCCCTGGCACATTCCGGTAGACCCAGGAGATTAACTCAGAGCCACCCCTTGTGGCCCCTACAGTCTGCATGACCATAGGCTAAGTTTTTGTATTTATTAAGAGCTGACTTTGTTGAGGTCTCTCACTTCCTAGGTGTTTGTGGGACACGGGGGTGATTTCTAATGTTAGCAATCTGATATGTCAACCTGATATGTGATATAACTCCTACTCCTTCATTGGGGTTCTGCTTGGAGCAGCAAACTTTTCCAATATCTTATTTTTTGTCTTTCCTTGTAGGACATGAATCTAATCTACTTTTTTCTAAGTCCCAAAAGCAAACCAGGACCTGTAAAAACTCCTTTTAGTATCTCAAGGGGGAACTGCATACATTGGTTAAGCATTCTGAACTCTGAATGGTGTTACTGGATTATGCTACTGTTCGGGAGAGGGAGGGTAGCCATACAATCACTCCCAGGAGGGCTCAATAGCAAAAGCAATTTAGAGGTTACAAACTGATATGTGTTGGGATTTCCCGTTGAGGAAAATTGAACAATGAACAATGCCCATATATTGACCATATAAGATTATTTATATCTTGTTCACTTAATAGAAATTGATGGATGCTTACTCTGGAGACTTCCTGAAGATTCTATTGCTTCCCAAATGTTATCCCCTCCCCAAACCACTTGGATACATAGGTGCTAAATGAAAAGGCTGATATTGGAAGCTAACACTACAAACTGAATTTCAAACACCTAATAAGATACTGAAAATTACCTCAAGCTTGCAAATGTCACATACGGTAAAAATACAAATTAGGTTGCAAATGCAGCCCAGCCGTAATTAACACTATGATATGTTCAAATAATCAAGCTCTCCTCTGTGGAGTCTATTGAAGGAGATTATTATGAGCGATCGTTCACTAATCATTATGTGACAACTATTTCTGTCGCATTGATCTCCTCTGCCTTGTCTGTTTTGTCGGAGCTGCTCGCATGTTCTAAAAAGGTGATATTTTCCCCCACACAGAGACAGCTCTTCCTAGAACTCCAATTGATGTCAACCTTTGCTCGTAGCTATCATCTGCACACAGCCAGCCTTCACTGTAAATCAGAGGAGAAGGAAAAAATAAAACTGGATGGCTTTCAGTTCCAATCACATCTTGTTTTACTTCGCTTTGGCCAATACGTTATTGGGAAATAATGGATTTTTATCTGTGAAAGTGAAAGAGCCGGTTTAAGATTTTCAAATTTAAAAATGTTCTCCTTCTGCATTTTATGTGGTAAATGGAAGCCTTTCTTTGATGGAAGGAGGAAAGTTTCATTTTATTCTAATGTAAAAGAATTCTTTCAGGATAGAAAATCCAGTTAGGTTTTATCCTAAGAAGGAAGCACTTGCTCTGCGTGAAGAGTTTGTACAAAAAGTCGAATATACGTTTCTAAGCCTGTTATTTTGAGGGATGGTGGTCATTGCACTTTTTCCCATGCAGAGCAGTTGGAGGAAGGTACTTGCTGAGACAACCTAGAACTTGCTGAGTGGATTGAAATTTGTAGGTGAGTTGATGCTAAGTCCTTCTTTTCACTGGTAAGGGACTCACAGGACACCTTGCCTCTGTTTCTACCTGGAGAACCAATTAAGCATTTCCATTCCAGTTGACCTTCCTTTACCCCCACTCAAATAAAAAATATCAAACCCTTATTTATCAACTTGACATTCAAAAGTATCTGGTCGAGGGACCAGCAGTTAGTGTAATGGCTATGTCGCTGGACTCCCACATAGTTGACTGCGGTTCGCGTCCTGGACCCGGTGACTTAAAACTCATGCCGGGCGCATGTGCGTGCGTGTCCAAGATCCCGAGAGGAGAATGGAGGAGAAGGGATTGCAGTGTGGCCATCCCCCCTGGGGGGTGATTTCTCGTTTTCTATCTCTATGTCTCTCTCTGTCTGTCTGGCGAGCACACACGCCCTATAGCAAAAAAACCCCTCTCTCTAAAAAAAAAAAAGTATCTGGTTGTAAGTTCAAGCCCCCTGTTTGGACTTGCCACCAATGCAGGCTGTCTGCACCACTCAGAATTCTTCGCCTTCCTATCGCAGAAGTTGTAAATCTTTCCTAGGAAAGTCATGTGTATATAATCCCCACATATCATAGTATTTGTTTGTTTGTTTGTTTGTTTTTGCCATTCAGGCATAACCAGATATCCTGCACTTATTGGCAATAGTGCAATTTTGGTCATTTACATAGGTTGTTTTGCCTGTTGCCTTGAGAATAGATATTTATGTACATACACATCTTCTTGAAATTAGAGACTGTGTCTTGAGGAACTCCATCTGTTGTAGGGCCTGCGTAGTGCCTTGTGCGTCGTAGGGGCCACATGCTATTTTGAATATGGTTTCATTATTAAAAAATTGGGCAATATAAAAATTAAAGATAAATATACTCTTGGCCTGTTGGTGGCATGGTGGTTAAGGCAGCTGTATCTCACACAGCTGATTGTGCAGTTTGACACCTGAACGGAGCTACTTGAAAAATGTGCCAGGTGTGTGCCCAAAATCCCAAAAGGAGAAACAGAGGAGAAGGGATTGTGGTGTGAGTGTCTTCCGTGGAGGAGTGCTTTCTCGTTCCTCTACACCCCCATCTTTCTACAGCGAGCACTCGCATCCTCTGGCAAATTAAAAAAAAAAGAAAAAAAAATCACACTCTCACTGATTAACCTATTGCCTATATATAACCCTGGGACCCACTGTTAATTAATTGATATATATTCTTCCCATCTTTTTACTGAATGTACTTGAATGCATAATTTTAATATGTTTTGAATAACTGAGTATAATATATATTGTCTTTAGGGATTCTTTATCATTATATTTGTTTTAGAAAAATTTAAAAAATACATTAAAGTTTGTGGAAGAAAATTTAAAGTAACCAGAATTTGAACTTTGAAGATAATTTTTTTTTTTGAGAGGTTTTTGGTATAGGGCGCGTGCGCTCGCCAGACAGAGAGAGACAGAGAGACAGAAAGGGAGAAATCACCCACCAGGAGGGATGGCCATGCCTCAATCCCTTCTCCTCCATTCTCCTCTCGGGATCTTGGGCACGCACGCAAACGCGCCCGGCGTGAGTTTAAGCCACCGGGTCCGGGACTCAAACCGTGGTCGACTATGTGGGAGTCCAGTGACATAGCCATTACGCTAACTGCTGGTCCCAAAGATACTTCTCAGAAGAAATACTCTTAGCATTTTAGTGTAATTCTTTTACATGAATCACATAACATTGATACCAATATAAAATTAATTAGCTAATGCAATTCATACTTTAGCCAAAGTGCTGGATAGAAACAATTCTAGCAATTATTTTTGGTGATTTTTCAGATATGGCAAACGTTTATCTTTGAACCTTCAGGAAAAGGAAACCATTTAATAAACACATTTCTTAGAATTCAACAGCAGAAGAGTCATCTCAAGAAAGTCTACAGGGACCCCAGGAAACTCCTGAAAACACATAATTTAGTGGATTACTGAGAGCCTATTCCTGTGTTAACATTACCAGTTTAATTTCTAGCTCTAAAGACTTAGCCATTTTTTTTGACTGAATATATTTTCATGAAGGATATGTAGATGAAATGATTCTGATTTTGCATGTATGGGAATGATATTCTATTTCACTTATATTAGACTATATCTTGATTTTATTATACAATTCTTAAGTCTCAAAGTTTTCCTTCTGATGTCTGTATGTACTATTTTATTGCTTTTTACACTTTGTGTTACAGAGGAAGTTTAAGTGAGATTGTTTTTACACCTTTTATGAAAAACTTTATTTTCTCTAGGTATACTTATGAGATTTTTCATACATATAAATCTGTGTTCACACACACACATGCATGTATGCACATATTTCTATATGATTTTCTATATGAATTCAGTATGCTAGCATTTTATTCATTTTTAAGAAATATTTATTTTTAAATTTTATTTGTTGTTATTATTTTAAAATTTGACTAGAGAGATGCAGAGAAAGAGAAAAGAAAAGTGAGAAAGCAAGTCACTAGGTCTGGGACTTGAATTGTGGTCTACCATGTGGGAAGCCACCTCCTTAACCACCATGCCACCTGCTGGTTCCAGTTTTTTATTTATTCTTACAGTGAGTTGTTTTCATATTTCTATCCTTCATTGACGTTTTAAACAATATACATATTCATTGTCCTTTGTCTATAAGCTGTGGTTAGTTT
Organism: Tupaia belangeri chinensis; assembly: GCF_000334495.1. Classification (NCBI taxonomy): domain Eukaryota; kingdom Metazoa; phylum Chordata; class Mammalia; order Scandentia; family Tupaiidae; genus Tupaia; species Tupaia belangeri. The sequence goes on from NW_006159510.1 coordinate 2,074,900, forward strand.
TGTTTGTTGGTGTTATAAAATGAGAGGCTAACTTGTGGGATGACAGGAAGTGGCCTGACCTTCAAACCTATTTCTCATACACAGAGTAGTATTTCAAATCTCTTACTCTGATGTCCAAGTGTTTAACAATTTGATTCAATCATAGTTAAATCCACTTGTCTTACAAGCTTTCATTTATCATGAGGCCAAAATGGGAACTACTTGCTTTCAAGTCCTCCCTGGAGCAGACCATTTGAATCCAAAGGCACAAAAACAAATAAGTCAAAAAAATTATATAGAAGTTTTAGTAACTGAGAGAGAGTGAGAAAAATAAAATTGGAAAAGAAGGGACTCAGCACAAAATGCAATGCTAGAAAAGATTCCAGAAGATCAATGCTGAAGCTATTGCCCATGAGACTATCTCCAGGGAGAAACTTTATATCCCTATTGCTGTCAGTCTAGTCTGGGAGGAGCCAGTGGGAAGCACCACCCTGTCACCAATAAAGCAGTTTTAAAGAGCAGGAGCACTCTCTCTGCAATTCAGGATATCAGTAATACATTTCCATGGCTGCCATCTCTAGGGTGAAGAAGAGCTTTCAATGACCTGTTTAATTACCTGAAATACCATTCACAGTAGAAAGGCAGAAAGGCAGACTAACACTAGATTGTTTCTTATTTGTAATGTCTGGTGTTCTAGCAACTTTGGAAAGATCTCTGTGATGATTTTCTTTGTAACTATGAACTCATGGCATTGTGTCTTTTGAGATGCATTTTGATTCCTGCATTGTCTTTGTGTCCTTTTGACACACAACATGTTTCATCTATATGTAATTGGACCTTCTTCAAGTTGATTTCTCTGTCATTTAGACATGGCTTCGGAGGTGTTTAATAGAGTTTCTTGCTTTAAGCATCACAGAGGCCCTTAATCCCATCTTGTCTATGTCCTGAAAACATTCATTTCTCCATGGAGCTCTAGTTCCTTGACAATGGAAAGTAGCCTTCAATGATCACTATCCAGGCACCAGAGAGGGGACTACTGTAGAGCTGTCATTGAGAGCTGTGCAAATAAGATACATGCATTTTCTAGAAAGGTAAGTCATGAGTTCATACAGATATCCAAATCAAACTAAAGGATATGAGTTTCTCCTATCTTCTTTGACTTTGTATTGCAATTTTCTCTTTTAATATGAAAATGTTTTTCTTAATGGCATTAACATAATTACTCATTTGCTTATCCTAATAGTCTTTAAATAACATTCAGAAGAATCCCCAGATAATATTACTGCTTGTATTGCCAGCCGGGGTACTGAATGCACTTTATGATTCCCTTGTGGTGCTTTTTGTGCTTTCATCACACTGGGGATGCAGTCAAAATACTGCATTATAAAATCAGTTGATGCAATTCTTCTCTTTGTGTTTAATCTTCTTCCTTGAAGTACATTGTTAATTTGTTTCAATCTGTGTTCAATTTTTAAAAATATTGCTTAGGTATATTTTCCCCTTATTTGATATTTAATAAAGCATGTTAGTTTTTTTTTTACATGTTTCCATACGCATCATTATAAAACAAAGTATATGCAGAGAAATCTAGTTTTCCTTTCATTCCTTCCGCTCTCTTCCATTCCCCTTTAGGCAATCCCCCATCACTTTCTTAAAAAAAAATGCCAGATGGCACAAGTGCTTGCTGGAAAGAGAGAGAAAGAGAGAGAGAGAGAGAGAGAGGGAGAGAGAGAGAGAGGTAGAGAGAAAGAGAGAGAGATGTGGCAAGCAAGAAAGCACCCTCTATTGGAAATGGCCACAATCCTTTCTCTTCCATTTTTTCCTCCTTTGGGAATTTCGGGTGCTCGTGCACACATCCAGTGTGTTTTTACAAGGTACCAGGTTCAGAACTTGAAGGATGTAGTCAGTCATGTGGAATTCAGACACCTTAACCACTGGCCCACGGGCTAGTCCTGTAACTCTTTCAAGTTAATTTTTAGTATCATTTTCTTACTGTTCTTTTGTAGTTTAGTAATTTTGTGATTAATAACAAGAGTTTGATAGCAGTTAGTTGTTATTACTCTATTGTTACACAGGTGAGTCAACAAAAGCCCAATAGGATAGATGATTTACCCAGAGGTTTATGCAGGTCTAGCAATGAGAACAAGTCCAGTCCTGGTTTCCAGACTCCACACGTAGGCCTTTCCAAGTGCTCAGGTCTCTGTCCCCAAAATGCGCAGGCATTGTAGACTCTCTTGTTCTTAGTGGTAGAGGGTCCAAGGGATGCCGAACATGTCCTATTCCACGCTCCTGCTTATCGCACTAATCCAATATTTTCTCTTTCACTGCAAATGTGAACCTACATGATTTCTATGACAAGTAATGAGAAGGTGAACATTTCTCATAACATTCTATTTCATATATATTTGATATGTAGAAATAGAGAGTGAAAATTGCTCTGAACTAAGTTCAAGCCTGAAAATTGGTCATTTTTGACAGTTGAGTTAACTTCAGCTCACCACTTTGGTTAATAAATCCTCTTCAACTCTTGACAGACAGGAGAAAGCTGCCGTTGTACCGCATAACAACCTTTGGTAATTGCGTTTCCCTACCTGTGGTAAGTCTGCTCTCGCTGGTACGTGAAGAAAGGATAATATGTGATATTGCTTTTCCCGTCTCTCCACGGGGCAAGGTGACCTTCTTTTATGACATGATCCTCAAATTAATTTCATAGTTAGATGACAGAGTCACAAGAGCTTTTTATCTTCATCTCTTCCTTTTTTTCCCTATTTTATTCTCTTCTCATTCTAGAAATTAAGGCATATCAAAAATATATGTTTGTAATGAATAAATAGTATTTTTCTGAAAAATATCCTAACCCACCCATTTTATAACTAAGGAAAATTGGTTTGGGATTCTCCATCAATAAAATTTGAGTTTTAAGAAGTGGGTCAAAGCAAAAATGTGTCTGTAAAAATGATACAATCAGTCACAAACACAGAACTCTATCCAAACATCTGGATTTATTCTTTATATTATCATAATTTTCTTAATGGTCATCAACCCCATGAACTTCTACTTATCTCTCTATGTAGCCATAGTTGCACAATTCATTCTTGAATCTATGATTATATGGACAGTTTTCTTATTATCATTACTTCTTTTAATTCTCTATTTTATTGTTACCCCTCTACCATGATTCCAACTTCTCTTAGTTTGAGAAGAAGGACTTGAATTTACAGTCATGCAGTAAATGATGAAATCGCAGTCAATGATGGACAACCTACACAATGGTGGGCTAAAAAGCTATACCATATAGCCAATGTATGTAGTAAGCTATACCACCAAGGTTTGTGTTAAGTATACCCTATGATATTCACACAATGATGAAATTACCTAATGATGCGTTTCTCAGAATAAATCTCTCTCATTAAGTGATGCATACCTGTACTTAGATTTATTTAGATTCATTTATTTTTGAGAATACATTACCTAGAGTTTATCTGCTATTTTCTAGTTTTCTATTTCATTTATTTTAATTCTTCATATGTGTAAGTAATCTGATAGTACTTTTCTGATTTGCCTAAGCAATTGATGCAGTTTTCAGTTCTTGGTTTATACATTTTGTTTGTATGGGAGAAGTGGAAGTTGTACAAGAAATGCACAAGTAACACGAAGAAGTTGGATTAAGTGCTTTGTCTCAGAATATTATATTCCACAGACCTCACATTTACTTGGCCTTCCAATTTTGAATCGTATATATGCCCATCTCTCTTATCCAATTGCATCTTTCCATCCACACTGGGATCATCCTGATCCATGAAGCTATCATGATTCTTCCCTAGGTTATTCCAACAGCTGCACTCTTGACTTTTGTATTCTATTCTACCTACTTCAGTCATTATGATTCTTCAAAAAGTAAGTCAGAACATATCACCCTCCAGCTCAAAATTGTTTAAAAGCTTCTACTGTTCCAAGAATCAAGTCCAAATTATCCAACATGACCTGGAAGGCTCTTTTTCATTCTTGCTGTGCTGACTTCTCTAAATTCATCTCATGCTTCTCCCTGCCTAATGAAGTCCTTCAGTTCTCTAAAGACCCTGTGCTTGGCCAGGGTTCCAAGCCCTTGTACATTCTGCCCTTATTGTTTAGAACAGTTTCCACCACACAATATCTCCCTTTTACTGAGGGAGGTTATCTCCTTCTGAGGTTATCTGCTACTTCCCTAGGAAGATTTATCTACTCCAAATCAAAATGTCTTCTATATGCTCTCATATCTTTTATTATTGAATTTAGAAAGATTAAAGTGAAACAGCTTGCTTGAATTTTGTCTTTTATGTTAGATAAGCTTGCTAAATGCTGTGTGTTTATGTGTCTTTTTTTGCTGTACCTACTAAGTTTTTGGGGGGTATTTTTGTTTTATTCTGTTTTGTTTTGCTATAGAGTACATGTGCTTGCTTGAGAGAGACAGGGAAATAGAAAGGGAAAGTGAGAAATCATCCCTTGTGGGGGACAACTGCACCACAGTTCTTTCTCTTCTTGGGATTTTCTTCCCCCACCTTCTCCACACTCAGCTGACATGTTTTTCTAGCCACCGGGTTCAGGACTTAAATGATGCAATTGACCATGTAGGATCCAGCTGTCTTAACTTCCATGCCACCTGCTGGTCGCTGTGCCTATTAAGTTTTAGTAAAAGAAGGTAGCCCTTAACCTGTTATAATTTGATTTATGATTTTCTATTCTACTTGGGCTTATCAGCATATAACCTCATTGTAAGTCAACGTGCATCTGGACTTAACAGTGATTCGATATAATGGTTTTTCAACTTTATGATAGATTGATTGGGGTATTAAATGCATTTTGGACTTGGCATATTTTCAATTTTCATTGGGTTTATCAAAATGTAACACCACCATAAGTTGACAAACATCTGTATATGTTAAACAGTAATGAAAATAAATATAGAGTAGCAAGAAGTGAGTCTTATTAGTCAGGCAAGGGCTGGTTCAGGGAAGTCTTATGTATCATGCTATAGATTTTGCATTTTTTCATCATGGGACACCACTGAGAGATTCTAAGCAAGATGATAACAACAGGAGGTCTTCACTTTATAAATATCCTTCTAGAGTCCATGTGAAAAAAAATATGTGAGGAACAAAGCTTCAAAAGTTAGTGGAAACTTGAAATTAAAGTATAAGTTTGCTTTGTTGCCAAATTTCCTTGAAATCAGGGCATAATTTCTTCATAATATACCTTTCCCACAAACCTTTTGAAGATACCTATTATTAAAACAAAACTGTTAGCCTAGGGATAAGAGCTAATAGACTATGCGAATAATGTCTATAAGAAGGAAGCCCTGAAATATGGCAGTAAAGACAGATGAGGTAAATTAAAACATATTTAGGAAGTAGAACTCAGTAACTTGATGATTAACAATATATAAGCATAAAATATAAGAAGAAACTGACAGTTGCTCTCTAGTATTTAACTTGAGTGACAACACAGGTAAGATTTCATGTTCTAATATGGGGAACAGGGACAGAGAAGACTTAAGAGTATATGTGACATATTCAAGTTGAGGCATGAAGACACAAGTCTAAGGGAAGGAGAGAATTTCAAGCAAAAAGGAAACTCATTAAAGGTGATGTTAAGCAAAAGGAGTCAGATGGGTATGGTTTTTACTTTTGTCTCTACCTCTTACCAGCTATGTGCCCTTGACAAGACAATTAACCACTGTGAGCCTCTTTTCTTCTACATAGTGGGCATAACAATAGGACTTCATTCAAAGAAAGATTATGGAATGAAAGAGCTGGTTTGTACAAAAGATTTAGTAGTCAGGACCAGCAGTTAGCATAATGGCTATGTTGCTGTACTCCCATGTAGTCGGCAGTGGTTCAAGTCCTGGACCCAGTGGCTTAAACTCATGCTGGGCGCGTGTGTGTGCGTGCCCAAGATCCCAAGAGGAGAATGGAGAAGAAGGGTTTGCAGCATGGCCATCTCCCCTGGGGGAGGGTGATTTCTCACTTTCTGTCTCTCTTTCTCTCTCTGTCTTCCTGGAGAGTACACGTGCCCTATAGCAAAAACCTCTCAAAAAAAAAAAAAAAAGATGGAGTAGTGTCTGGAAATAGGTAAATACTTAAAAAGGCTAATTACTATTAACTGATGCTAAAGATAAATATTTTAGTGTCTTTAGCTTGCTGATGATAGTTGTAGCAATGGCAGTAAGAAAACTTATTGCACAGTGTAAAAATTATGGTTGATGATTGAATCCTGTGGGGACAATTACAAGTGTTAGTTTACAAGTGAGTAACAACAAAGTATTTCTGGAATGAAGCAGAAAGGATCTGAACTGACTGAGATCAGGAAGGATAGAACAACCAGAGAGCAAAGAGTTTGAGATAAAGTCATGCTCTTGGCATGTATTATAGATAAGAGAGGAAAGAAATTAAGACAGGCAAAGGCCCAGACTTTGGCAGGGTGGAGGTAAGCTGAATAGAAGCAGAAAAACACAAGATTTGAGTGGATAATAGATGATATAAGATAATGGAAAACAAAGTCCACATTTATCAGATAGATATTTGAAGATAATTTGAAGCATCTAAGTCTCTGTGGGAATCAAGCTGATGCAGCCTAAAGCTTGCTGGACTGCCTTCACCAGGTGCTGCCAGCTCCTCTGTAAACAAATAGGCTTTTAGACTCACTGTCCTCTGTCTTTATGTAGAGGCCAAACCTCCAATTTGACACAACCTCCTTGGAGTTTCTAATGTCATTACAAACTGGCATGAACATTTTTCTGCTATTTGTGTTGGGAAAATGGGCTCTCTTATTATGTTTCAGCGTCTTCTTTCTCCTGTGACATGGTCTATATAACTGAGTAGTAGAGAAAACAAACCCAAATGTGAAGATGCTGTATATGAAATGGTCTGCTATTGATCACTCAGGAATTATTTTAAAGTGTCAAAATCAATGTTTAATGAGTATCTTAATAAGCGCTGTATTGAGAGTCTGCATGTTTTAAATAGTGACTATATGTCTACCTACTTTAAGGGAGCTAATTTTCTTTTTTATTTTTTTAATGTAGACAATATTGTACTTTGAAATACTGACTGGCCTTTTAATAAATTAAATAGTCTAGGTTGATTTTTGAAAAAAGTATCATTTTTATTTGAAAACTTTAAAAACGGCTTCCTTATTTCATTTGTCCCCATTTGGGTAAAAGGCTTAGATTTAAAGAAAGAAATTATCTTAGAAAAAATATGTCTAAAATTTATAACAACTAAAGATATAAAGGATGGCACATTGGATTAACAAGGGAAAAGTCATCTGTTCAAGTCTGGAAGCTGCCCATAGTAAACTATTTGATTAAAGTAGTTATTTAACATCTTTGAGTCTCTATTTTCCTCTCAGGAAATAAGTGAGTTAAATTATATGGCACTATATGGTATTTAGGATCCTTTTGAGTACCTTGCTATATTTCTAGGAAAATAAACAATATTGTAGTTTGATTGTATAAGCTCACTAAATCTAGAATTGCTAAATTTACAAAAAATCTTATTAAGTGTGAAAGATGGGAATTTAAGGCCAAAGCAATTGTAGCACTATTTTACAAAGTGAGTAACAGCCTTTGGAACTCTATTTCTACATGTAATTACATTTTATTTTTCTTTCCTGGGATTCTCATTAAAATTATAGTAAAGTTTTCTTTTTTTTTCTTAATTTGCTAGAGGATTTGTGCACTCATCAGAGAGAAGCAGCAGGAGAGAGAGAGAAAGAGAGAGAGAGAATGTAAGTGAGAAAACATCCCTACGGAGGCTGGTCGCAACACAATCTTTTCTCCTCCTTTTCTTCTTTCAGAATTTTGAGCACACATTCACACACACTTGATATATTTTTGAAGCTTTTTTCCACTTCAATGACAGGTCAGTTCATTGATTAGAAATTGTGGCACAGGTCAAGCCACAGCAGCACAGATGGTAGAGCACTGCAGCCAGATACGCGAGCCATACGGGAAGGCCTGAATTCAATTCTTGGGTTTACCCAGACATACTGATGCTTGCATGGTCCTGGTTGGCTGTGGGTCAGGGAAAAGGATTGTGACATGGCAAGCCCATGATGGGAGGACCTCATTCTCTTTTATAAAACAAATAAAATGAGAAAACTAAAAAAAAAGAAATTGCGGTACAGCCTCACTTAACCACAAATTAGCGGGTTAATTAACCATATTTCCTGGGCCCAAGAAAGAGAGAAAGACTGAATATGGATATCTTTGGTAATTTTATCAGACATATTTTAATGCTGCTGAGTTTTACCAATGTAAATGCGTTCATTTAATTAAAATAACAATAAGCTATACTTTATTAAAAATACGTGCAGAGATGAAAGATTCATAAAAGATTGTTAAAGGACTTAAGATATTGAAGTAGATAGAAAGTAGCAATAATGACATTAGTCCTTCTCTCAGTGTTGTAATTTTTATCAGGGCAGACTGCATCATGGCCTTAATCCAGTTTGTCAATACTAATATTTATATAAAATTAAAATTATTTGATATAGAATTTTTCTCTGTCAAACATATGTGTGTGTATGTGTATATATTTATATTTATCATATTTATTATTTTTATATGTGTGTCTGTATGTCTACATATATAATTGTTTGATATTAAATTTTCCTGTCAAACATATATATATGTGTACATTATGTATATGTATGTGTGTGTGTGTGTGTCTATATATTATTATATAGTAGGAAGTAATTCACAAAAACACAGAAAATAAGTGGAACAGATACTTCTCTTCATTATTAGGGTTCCTAAATACTACTAAAGGTCAAAAAAGTGCCTTCTTATAAATGCACATGAATGATTCACCCTAAAATTTATGTAGCATAAAGCTCTATTCAAATGGAGTCATTTTCTGCCCTTCATGTCAGGTAATTTCTGATCTGCATGAGTTTGCTCTTGTTATTCCACCCTCTGAAATTGCTGCTCCCACTTAATGAAAGAGTTTGAATCACATTTCCCTTATTAAAACTCCTCTGTCATCCCTAAGATATGTCTCTATTCACACAGAATTTTTCACCTGTATAATTAAATTGACATTTGGAGACATTGTATCATCAGTTCTGTTATTGCATTGTGCAATTATTTAAATCTTCTTACCTTCTTTACATTTTTATGTGCTGATTTACTATCTTGTACTTTTTGTTATAGGCTTTCTGGCCCCTTCCCCTATGTGCACGATTCTTCCTACCTTTTCCTGCTACTCCCTGGGTTTCTCCAGCACTTGGCACACGCCTTCTGTAAGAGAGGTCTAAATAATTGTTTTGGCGCTTAAAGTATCTGAGCTGCCAAGTAGACATAGGGACAGCAGTGTTCTAGAAAGTGCCATCTGTCACCCACACCATGCCTGATTGCTTCTGCAAATGGTTCCTTCAGAGAACATTAAGAGAACCAGAGCTCCCACTGGTTTTGAATGTCTGAAAGCATGAAGGGATCACTCAGATATATCATTATTGTTGCTTGCTTCTAGTTTTCCCTGCTTTTCAGAATATTTCCACCACCAGGTCTCAAAATGACATTTTTAAGTACTTTTATTTTAGGACATATTGTCAAGCAGAGGCTTCTTCCTAAGATGATAGCAGCTGGATGAGAAATCTCAAACAACACAAATGCATCTTAAGAACCAATTGACTGTTGCCATCAACTCTCTTCACAAACTGTTTTGAAATGCTTGCTCCAGGAATGGAGATACAGAGGGAAAAGTAGAAGACGAAGGGGGTAATGTAGTTATGGGATATGAGGAAATAGAAGTGAGAGAAAGTAAGAGAGAAGAGAAGAGACAAATCCCAAAGCCAACTAGAGGCTACTCAGGGGTCACAGCTCAGCTTGAGCCACCATCTTTCCCTCTAAATGTTACTGAAGGCTTTCCCACACAGACTTGTGTGTGGACAACTAGCAACACTAGGTGGAAAGAAACAGGGTCAATATTTTGATCAGGAGGGATTTGTTTCATTTTGGCAGAAAACATACCAGATGTCTGTGTTGATGTTAGTTACCCAGTTTTGATGACTTTCCATCATTTGGTGACTTTCATACCAAAGACAACTTTAGTTTGCCTTGCTGTTGGAAGTGTGGCTTCCAAAGATGGTCATGAAAGATTTTAAGAATCACTACTGGCCTGATCATGTTAGCATATGTTGGGCACTACTGCTCAGGAGGCTATGGTCACATGAGAGGTCAAGGTTTATTCTTAGCTGGCCCACTCTAGAAGCTGAACCTGGTGATGTGCGTCTATATCCTAGCTACTTTGGAGGCTGAGGCAGGAAGACTCCAACACAGTGAGACCTTATCTCATAAGAAAAACAACAATAACAAAAAAGGCCATATCCCTCTCCTATACCATCATCCCCATTATACCTTTTTACCCAAGTCAGGGAGTTTATACATTGTTAATAAACTTTCAAAAACTTTTTATTGTGGAAATGTATACATAAATAAAAGTGTGTATTAATATGCATACCTAGCACACTCCTTCAACAATTAGCAACATTCTGCCTATCTTATGTTATCTTTACTATATCCTTTCCTTTTATGTATTTTGTGTATTCACCTTTTTTAAAATTTTTTTTAATTTTTAGATTTTTGCCATAGGGCCTGTGTGCTTGTCAGAGAAAACAGAAACAGATAGAGACAGAGATAGAAAGGGAAAGTGAGAAATTACCCCCGCTCCCAGGGGGGATGGCCATGCAGCAATCCCTTTTCCTCCATTCTCCTCTAGGGATTTTGGGCACTCATGCACACATGTCTGGCATGTTTTTCAAGCTGCAGATTCGGCCACATGGGATCCATCTAGCACCTTAACTACTACACCACCTGCTGGCTCCATGCATTGTCTTTATAAGAAGTCACATACTTATTAGTGGGGGCTTAGGTAAAATTTAGATAGATGGAAATACACATAAAATCTCCCCTCATTTCTCTTTTGATTGCTAGCTACTGCTTTTGCACTGGACCACTGAGTAGCCCCTGGCAATGAGGGGCATAGTTGTCAATTAGGGTCTTTAAAGGATTTTTATATGTGGGTTCAAGATTCACTTTTCTGTGGATCTTCACTTCTGGAACCCCTCCTGAACTTTCTTGCAATTCTTCCAGAAGTAAACTTAATGCTCTGATCTCTTAAGCCAGCCAGACACTTGTTGCCCTGAGCTGCAGGTGGATTGGGAAGTACAAAATTCCTAAACCTCCCCACTTATAATCTATCTTGCATGGGCAGGATCCTCAGATTTCTGCTTGCCAGTTGACTTCATTTATTACCTACAAGAAGTTTAGTCTGACCTAGTTACTAGTTTCTAGAAGCTGGAGTTTCATCCAGTAAATTTTGGAAACTCTAAATATTTTAACCGGAATTTTAGTTTTTCAGAAGGTGAAGCTTTAAGCTCCTTCATTTTCAATTTGACCCAAGTCAGTGGAGGCCAGGTTATTTCTATGGCACATGGGAATGAGTTTCTGAAAGCATGTGTGATTGGTGAACTATTCATTTTCTTTTGCTGCTGTGACAATTTAACACAATCTTAGCAGCTCAAAACAATATAAGTTCATTACATTTCTATTGGTTAGAAGTCCAACATGGGTCTCTGAATTAAAATCAAGGTGTTAGCCCTGCATGGTGTTCATGGTCAGTATTGAATTCATTTGTAGTGCTGGAAACCACATGGCCAAACTTGGGTTTGAATTCCAAGACCAGCTTGAAAACACACTGGATACATGAGCACCACTCAAGATCCTGACAAGCTAGAAGGCTGGGGAAAGGAAATCAGAGCATGAAACCCTGTTGAGGGTGCTTCTCTCTTTCTCCTGTGTGCATGTGTATATGTTCTTTATCATGAATAAAGTAAATGACACTTTAAAAATAAATGGATAAAATTTAAAAATCGGGTGTCCAGGGCTGTTTCTTCTGAAAGCTTTAGAGGGGGATTTGTTTTCTTGCCTTTCCCAATTGCAGAGGCTGTTGCTTCTGGATTCCTGTTCCCTTTCTCCATTTTCACAGACAACCACAGTGTGTAGAGTTTTTACCTCACCTCTCTGATTCCCTTTGAAGTGGGCCAGCTTGAGGTTCAACAGAACTACAGCCATTTTGAAATTAAGAAAGGCTGCTAATGAAGACAATCTGACCAAGTACTGAGTCATGGGGAGATCTCTTTTGAGGGAAGATCATAGAACAAATAAGAAATGGATATTTGAAGAAAAGTAAAAATCGGGATAATTGCTGAAAGGGAAGCAGTTGACTTTGATTCATTAGGAATGATTTGCATGTGCTTGTATTTTTCATTTATAAATACTTAGCGCATGCTCAAGCTCAGTTTTTAAAGACAGTTTGGTGGTGTTTGCTGACCATCTTTCAACTTGGTTACAGAAATAACCTCCCTTCTCCAGCTTCTGCCTTTCACTTCATTGACCACAAGTAGAAACAACCAGACTTTGTCTGCTGGTAACATCTTGTCCACTTAACAGGGACCCTTGTGATTACATTAGTTTTCCTGAGTTACACTAATCTTTCTATTTTAAGGACAGATGATTAGTGGTAACACCAGGCCTAGCCATGTTGATGCAGGTGGTAGGGTGCCCATGTGTGATGGTGAAATTCTATGGAGGACCAGATTAATTAGTAACTTCAATTCTACTTACTACATCCACGTCCCTTTGCTGCGAAGCCTAACATTTTCACAGACTAGGGATTAGTACATAGACATTTGGGGGGGGGGATTATCTATCTATGAGCCCATTAATCAATCAGGTTGGCATATTCTGAAATATTCCTTGAAATGCTATTATTTGCCCAGTTCTATGTCCGAGTCCCATGATGAATAAGGCAGAGCATAGCCTGCTCGATGGAGACCAGAGACACACATCTCCTGTATAGAACACTGCGTGCATTCCCATTTTCTTCAGGATCTCATTAAGTAAAAGAATATCCTTAAGTTATGACATACATATTGTAGTTACAATTTTTTTTTAATGTTTTATTGCTTGAGGGAGCACCATTGACAAGGTCTCATCACCCATTGATCTCCCTTCAGGTTTCTAATATTGCTCAGCATATCAGATCGCCCCAGGACTTTAACCTGGTCTTTCCTAAGGAAACATTGCACGTGAGCATCCTATCATCTATGCCACAGGCTGGGCCTGTGGTTGCCATTTATACAGTACTTAGTTAATCCTTCTGTGCAGGAAAGATGTCTATAATACCTTTATAATATAAAATCTCCCACCCTCACCAGTCTCCTGCCTGTTTTCAGCTCTGCTTTTTCAGTCAAGGCCCCATGACACTGTTCCTTTTCCTTTTGAAGAAAGACTCAGCATTATTATTCACATACCTTATGTATCAGAGAATAAATTAAATGTTAACTTAAATTTAAATGAAAATAAATATATACCTATATACACGGATAATACTTTGACACATAACTGTGTTCATTCTATGCTTATATGTATAATATATATAAAATACATATTTATATATAAACATATATACACATATAATACAATAAATATTTACATATATTATACATTACTCAAAGGGACTTCAAAAGTTCATGGAAAAACAAAATTAAGATACGAGTTTATTTTGGTGCAATGAACTTCTGAATCCATGTACAGATTTTGCATGAGACACATTTTTCATGAACTTTTGAAGCCCCTCCCCAAATATGTGTGTGTGTATTTGTACACTGATACATGAATGTGGCACACACACACATACTTCTCTAATAAATTTTCAAATTTTTTAGAAACACGTTCACAGTTAATTCATGACTATTTTTTTCCACTTAAAATTGTGATTAAATTAATCATTATGGCAAGGTGCAACTTTACATGGGTTATGACTATATTTGAAGACTCTTCAAAGGGGAATGCAGAAGAATGTATTCACAAAAAAAAAAAAAAGGAGGAAAAAAAAGAAGAAGAAGAAAAGACATCTCGGTGGCCTGTGCATTTTCTCCTGTATTGGGAGCACTGACCCTTCTGCATGCCAGGTTAGCCCTATTAACCTATGTGCTGCATGGCAACCACATCATGCACAGGGCAACTGTTGAAGCAGGCACGTACTGTAGCAGACTTTCAATCGGGCATTGCCTTTCCTTATCTCTAGGATTAAATGTACTGAGTTTTCTTACCAAGCAGCAGCATAAGATGAGATGAGACATCGGCACCTTGATGTATTTGATTACTAGTTAGCAACTTAACTGAGAAGTTGGTCTTAACAAGTGGCTAAAATTCAGACATTGGTTCCTATGAGGATTTTCATTATGATTGACATTTTTGCAACTTAGTGTCACTAAATGTTATTTTTTGACTTTTTTTTAGGTTTATGCCATCGGGTGTGTGAGTTTGCTGGAGAGAGACAGAGAGAGGGAAAGTGAAAAAAACACATGCAGGGGGCATGACCCCACTGCAATCTCTTCTCCACCATTCTCCTCTCCAGATTTTGGGCACACAGTTACACTCACCTGATGTGGTTTTCAAGCTACCAGTTCGAGGACTCTAGCAGTGATTGGCCATGTGGAAATTCAGTACCTTAACCACCGTGCTGCCTGCTGTCCTCCTACTGTCGCTTTTCAGATGACTCACAAGGAAAGCTTATTTTACATTGTGATGCTGATAAATTGTGTATGTAAATCAAGTTTCTATCAATTAATTCATTTGAAATACTCAGAAACCTCTCCATTTGAAGTACATGCTTCTTTTTTATCATCAAATACAAAACTTATCCTTTGTTATGGATTTGTTTGGGTTAGATATTCACATATCAGAAAAAGTCAAGCAACTATGGTTATTTATTATTTATTTTAGAAAATCAGCTCTGAATGGTGACTGATAGAATGGTGAGATATCAATGGGGAAGACAGGATCAAGCTGCACAGCACACTGACTCGTGTCCCTCTGACAGTGACTTTTAGAACAGCTTCAGGGTGCAAGCTTGGCCATCTTCACCAGTACTCTATCATTGACTCTAATGCTGGCTCAGTGCATTACTGAATTAACTTCAGCATTCTCACAACTGACCCTCCTTCTTCCTGTTTTGAATTTTTTTATTCCAATAAAGAAAAGGCTAAAGAGACTCCTTTAATGGCTCTGATTTGGTAATAATGGGTTTTGTTCAAAACAGAAATTGGTCCTGCAAAGGGGACGACCTCTTTTATCTTCCTCACAGAGCTCTGTGTTGTAGCAGCAGCTTCATTTGTTACCCTAGCTCCCTGCACCAGGGAAGGTAATTACAGAGAAAATTAAACTCTATGGACTGTGTCCCTCTGCCTTTCTCCGGCATGATGCGGAGGGGAGGCTGATTCCTGTGTGCTCACCTCTTGTTTAGAAGATTCATGTTTATCTAATGTGAAGTCAATATTATTGTCCAGGAAAGAGTTAGGGGATTGCTAACGATCTATCAGGGAGCGCTACTTTGCAGCCCTGACCCACGCTCTAGTGGCTCAGAAACCACTTAGCAGCACTCCAGGCCCCATCTCCTTTCACACATCAACCGCAGCCCATCATTTATCTCATCTGAAAATGTATATCAGTAAAAGACTTCACAATGTTTTAATAACAGGTGGAAACATTGCGAAGAAGGGACATAATGACAAGAGATCATCTACCAGCCTGTGCTGATGCCAGGTTTCACCTTTTGGAAACACAGAGCTGGAAGCCTCCAAAAGATGAGCAGTATGGGAGGTGGGGAGCTGGAGGGAGGCCAGCATGGGAATTCTGGAACATGAATAAAATGATGTTAGAGGAACCAGCAGATGGCATAATGGTTACAACGCTGGACTCCCATGTAGTTGATCACAGTTTGAGTCCTGGATCAGGTGGCTTAAATCTCACACCAGGAACTTGTGCCTGTGTGCCTAAGATACCAAGAAGAGAATGGAGGAGAAGGGATTGTGGTGTGGCCATCCCCCTCTGGAGGTTGTTTCTTGTTTTCTGTCTCTCTGTCTGTCTGGTGAGCACATGCACCCTAGAACATAAATCTTTCTTAAAAAAAATGAGGTTGAGTTCAATATCACAAAATCATAGCTCTTACTGAGTACATCAAGGGATTCTATTTCCCATTTTAAGATAGGTAATGTAGCATAATCCATATTTTATACTGAGGCAATGCTAAGGCAAAGAACGACTAAGGGAGTTGGTCAAATTTTGTATGTATAGAGGGACCAGCAGTTAATGTAATGGCTATGGACTCCTACGTAGTCGACCGCGGTTCAAGTCCTGGACCTGGTGGCTTAAACTCACGCCAAGCGTGTGTGTGTGCGTGCCCAAGATCCCAAGAGGATAATGGAGGAGAAGGGATTGTGGTGTGGCCATCCCCCCTGGGGGGTGATTTCTCGCTTTCTATCTTTCTGTCTCTCTCTGTCTTTCTGGCAAGTACACGTGCCCTATAGTGAAAAACCTCTCAAAAAAAAAAAAAAAACAACTAAAATTTTGTATGTATATTATGCGTGCCAAGGTTTTCTATATTTATATATGTGTGTAGATCCATATCTTGACAGGTAGGTGAATGATAACTAAATAATAAAGAATTGGTTCACATGATTATGAACTTTGTCATGTTTTGAAATCTGCAATCTACAAGTTGGAGACTCAGAAGAGCTATGTCTTGGTTTGAGTTCCATGGCAGGAATAAACTAATATCTCAGTTCTAAGGCAGGAAGGCTCCTTCTCCACTCAAAGTAGATTCTGCCTTTTATTCTATTCAGGCCTTCAACTGATTGGATAGGGCCAATTTCACTGGGTAGGGCAATCTTTAATTAGTCTAGAGATTCAAATGTTAGTTCTATCCACATTCCCCCAGTAAAATATAGGGAATAATGATTAACTAAGTATTTGAGTATTTGTTGCCCAGTTAAACTGACACGTAAATTAGTCATCACATATGTATGCACACTCACACATTTAAGCCTGCATATCTATCACCTATCAATCATCAATCTATTTATCATCTCTATCTATCTCTGTATTTGTTTATACATAATCTAAAATACATGATATGACCCATTCGCTAACATTTCTCTATACCCTAAGTTTAATAAGAAAAATACATTTGGCATTCTCACCTGGCAATTCTACATACTTCAAAGTAAGAGCTTCAACTCCTTGTCCCCGCTCAGAACTTCAGTACAGTTCAGAAGCAAAATGACCAGTTTGTTCTTTATTGTTATCTCTCTATCTCGTTCCCTTCTATGGAAATATTCTGTACAAGTTTTAAAGCATGTCAAGAAACTAAGCTTTCTCACTGGGATTATGAGATGAGATATAGAGAAGAAAGTAAGTTTAAGGTCTGTTTTGTAGGCATCATTTGTAAACTGGCTGTTGAATCCAAAGGAGAAAAACAAACAGTTTTAGATGTGAACACTAATAAACCAAATGTGCTATAATTTAAAGAAAAGCATTTGTGACTGAGATGGTGTAGCTTAAAATCCCTATTTTGTACTATCCTATAGACACTATCAATATGTTAAATAAATCTGAATTGAAGGGAAAAGTTCTGTCTAGAGACACAAATTGAAATAATTAGTAAATAGATGCCTAAAGCTATTGAAATAGGAGGGATTGCCTAGAGAGAGAGAACAGACGAGGAACAGAGGGAAAGTTCAACCCCAGATTGGATATCTGAAATCTTAGAAGAGGCACTACCTCCAAAGGAGACTGAGAAGAAAACCTGCCATATCTGAGACTCAGTCTTCCTGTTTCAATGGTGACTGAGTCATCATCTGCTAGGCTTGAGTTACATAGTATGCAGAATCGGGTTGCCAGGTAGGCCCTCTTCATAAGGTCACATCTGCAATTCAGTATTTTCTAGGTTGTCTTCTTGAAAATACCACTCATTTTAACCCATAGTTACCTCTTGTCTACCTCATCTCATCCTTTTCATTTCTTGAATGTTTATGGACAACAGTCACTGTCTTCCAATCACATAAGTGTTATGTGTCCCTATTTTCCGTTAACAGGGACCTTATTTTATGGCCAATTGACTGTCAGCATCCTGAGGCTCTTGTGTGCTGGAAGAGTTATCTGATATTGATTTCTCTGGACATTTAATTATCTCATTCCCTCCTTGGGGGATCCAGTCTTCTGATTTTTTTTTTTTTCCTAACTACTGTTTGTTTCCTATGAACTGTTGGAGAGCTAGGGCTGCTGTGTGTAATGTGATGCTGCCTCTCCTAAGGACTTGGTATGAGCCGTTTTGGGAGATGTGCTGTATTCACAGGATACTGAAAAGGAGGTAATAAAGGACACTGAGAACAGAGGAACCTTTGAGGAGTGCAGTGGTGTGACTTTGTACTTGAACCCTCCCCACCACAGACCACAGCAGGTTGGATGGCAGGTAGGGGCAACAAGTGACAAAGAACTGAGACCCGTAGGGGTAGTGACAATGAAAAGGTTCCAAAAGGTCTTCTTGGTCATTTCAATTGTCTTACTGGTAGGGAGTCACAATTTATTTGCTGACAGAAGAAAGACACAAAAGATTTATGATAAGACAATAGCAAGAAACCTTTTCCTTTTTTACAAACTGATGACAAATCAGGAGCTATGAATAGGAAAAATCTCTCTTTTTTTCCTTGTCAGTAGGTGTGAACGCTTGCAAGAGTGAGAGAAAGAGAGGACGAGAGAGAGCGTGCACCCCTGGTGAGATGTGGTCATGCAGCAATCATTTTTGTTCCATTTCTCTGTCTCATCAGGATTTAGGCCATATACACACACATGCCAGGCATGTTTTTCAAAGCACTGGGACCAAGATTAGAACCACGGTAGTCCATGTGGGATTGGCTTCCTGTGCACTGTACTTATGCTGCACTACTCGGCTGGCTCCAGAAAAACTCCTAAAGAAGCAAGGGGGAAAGGATAGGAGAAATATATACTGGAAGAGAAAGAGTATTCACAGAGAACTTAAAAACAGGACGAAAGAACGAGCTGTGGCAGCACAGCATTAAGGCAGTACTTGCAATGCTGAGCCCACTGGGAGGCCCTAGGACTGTTAGGTTGAGAAATATGCACTCTGTGTTTCACTGACACCTCAAAGAATCAAAGGACAAGAAACAAGCAGAGCACAAGGTTTACTTAGGGAAAAAATAAAAAGAAAGCAGAGATACATTCCATAGATGCAATGGGCCAGTACCAAGAGAAGCAAGTGGACTGCAGGTATTTTGGGTTCTAGAGATATGAGGTTAAGTTCCATAGATAGAATAGGCCAGTGCCAAGGAAGGTAAGTACGCCCCGTCTCCTTCCTAAGATCTCCCTTAGTTCTGTTTTGGATCTTTGGTTTCATCAAACATGTGCCTCAAGGTCTCTGCTAGTTTGCTACATTTTATTTTTGTTTTCCCATCTTTACTTTGAGAGTTTGGTAAATGTTATGAAGTAAGGGTTGTATGGGCCCTTCTAAACTCTTTGTGCTCCTGGTATCCTGATCAACACCTATCAGTGGTTCATGTCTTGAGGTCTCCCTGTAAATGGCTGGCAGCAGGTGTGCCTGTGTTCTAGGCTGGCTAAGTCTGTGGATGAATTGTGCGTGCCATCTCTCTCTACTCTGTCTCTGCTCCTCTCTCATTCACTCACGAAAAAACAAAAACAAGAACAAAAACAACCAAATAAATAAAAAATTAAAAAAAAAAGAGGAGTATAGGGAAGGAAAATGGAGAAAAAATGGAGAGGCAAGACATTCGTGGAAATGGTTTATTACCTGTTGTTGATAACGTGGATAGTATTCTCAACCGGTCTGGTCTGAGGTGTATTTCATGTTGGGTAAATTCTCTTTACAAGCCTAATGATGTATAGCAATTGAATATTTAAAATAATAATGATCAAATGGAATTAAAAATGTATTAAAAAATGAAAATATAGGGACTAGCAAGTGGTGTGGTAGTTAAGACACTGAATTCTCAATTGGCTAACCACAGCTTAAGTTTCAGACCTGGTGGCATGAAAATCATGCTGGATGCATAAATATGTGTGCCCTCCACATAACAATTCTGAGAATCCAGAAGGGATTGCAGGATGGCCATTACCCCAGGGGGTTATTTCTTACTATCACTCTCTGTCTCTCTCCAGCAAGTGCACACACCGTACAGCAAAAACAGCAAACATCTGAAAACAGGATGAATGCTAACAAGAAAGAAACAAAGAAAGAAAGGACTAGTAAGAAGAGAAAAGTCTTCACTGAAAAATCAAATGCCTTGAATAGGTCAGGCACATAAACAAAATCATCTTGCGTGGCCTGCTGGGCTCCCAGAGAATTAGACCTTGCGCCTCTCAGTGAGTTCTGCTGCTGCAGCTCGTGCGGGGATCACCAGGCACATGCATCCCACGGGAGATCCTCCGCTCATTCCCAGCCAGCCCTCCCTGGTGCTATCTGCACATTTTGCATTAATCATACACGCATGGCACTTCCTGTTTAATCACTTGGCAATTATCTGGTTTATATCTTCTGTTTTCATCTCCTAAACAAGATTTGCCTCATCAGATCTTAAAATTGCATTTGACATGGTAACGAATAGTTGAATTATTTGTTCCCTACAAATGTAATTATTTACCATGTAATTTTCAGGAAGGCACAGCTTCTAAGTGTTCATATAGGATTTACTATGCAATTATCAGTCCTGCCACCTTCCTGCCACACAGCAGAAATGGCTGGCGGGGCCGGCCCATCAGCAA
>NW_006159510.1:2095741-2152694 GCF_000334495.1 Tupaia belangeri chinensis
AAATGGCTGGCAGCAGGTGTGCCTGTGTTCTAGGCTGGCTAAGTCTGTGGATGAATTGTGCGTGCCATCTCTCTCTACTCTGTCTCTGCTCCTCTCTCATTCACTCACGAAAAAACAAAAACAAGAACAAAAACAACCAAATAAATAAAAAATTAAAAAAAAAAGAGGAGTATAGGGAAGGAAAATGGAGAAAAAATGGAGAGGCAAGACATTCGTGGAAATGGTTTATTACCTGTTGTTGATAACGTGGATAGTATTCTCAACCGGTCTGGTCTGAGGTGTATTTCATGTTGGGTAAATTCTCTTTACAAGCCTAATGATGTATAGCAATTGAATATTTAAAATAATAATGATCAAATGGAATTAAAAATGTATTAAAAAATGAAAATATAGGGACTAGCAAGTGGTGTGGTAGTTAAGACACTGAATTCTCAATTGGCTAACCACAGCTTAAGTTTCAGACCTGGTGGCATGAAAATCATGCTGGATGCATAAATATGTGTGCCCTCCACATAACAATTCTGAGAATCCAGAAGGGATTGCAGGATGGCCATTACCCCAGGGGGTTATTTCTTACTATCACTCTCTGTCTCTCTCCAGCAAGTGCACACACCGTACAGCAAAAACAGCAAACATCTGAAAACAGGATGAATGCTAACAAGAAAGAAACAAAGAAAGAAAGGACTAGTAAGAAGAGAAAAGTCTTCACTGAAAAATCAAATGCCTTGAATAGGTCAGGCACATAAACAAAATCATCTTGCGTGGCCTGCTGGGCTCCCAGAGAATTAGACCTTGCGCCTCTCAGTGAGTTCTGCTGCTGCAGCTCGTGCGGGGATCACCAGGCACATGCATCCCACGGGAGATCCTCCGCTCATTCCCAGCCAGCCCTCCCTGGTGCTATCTGCACATTTTGCATTAATCATACACGCATGGCACTTCCTGTTTAATCACTTGGCAATTATCTGGTTTATATCTTCTGTTTTCATCTCCTAAACAAGATTTGCCTCATCAGATCTTAAAATTGCATTTGACATGGTAACGAATAGTTGAATTATTTGTTCCCTACAAATGTAATTATTTACCATGTAATTTTCAGGAAGGCACAGCTTCTAAGTGTTCATATAGGATTTACTATGCAATTATCAGTCCTGCCACCTTCCTGCCACACAGCAGAAATGGCTGGCGAGGCCAGCCCATCAGGAGGAGAGAGACTAAGTAAGCCAGTCACAGACCAGTGTAGGAAACAGTCTCACACAGAGGGGCCTCCTGTGAGCTGCAGCCATGTTTCATGAGTGTCTGGAGAAATCATTTAATTTCTATTTGTGTCAGTCTCTTCATCCAGAACATGAAGTAACAAGGGAAAAGGAAAGTTGTAGTGAATAATTAGAAAGAACAAAGAAGATTTAGAAAAGAATGCAAATATTGTTGTGAAAGATGTTCGCTGCTTTGGTACAATTCTCCCCCAGATTAGGTGAGGAAGAGACAGGATTTTTGCAAGGGCAGATGAGTCGGAAGACCCCACTGAGAACTCTCTCCTTGGAGTACAAGACTGGACTAAGACAATTTTGCTGTGGGGACCAAGGATAAGATACAGTCTTGAGCTATTGAGAAAACAATCTGCACAGGCAGGGTGGGACTACCTTCAGACAAAGTGCAGTATGACTAACAGAGACACATATTTAAGTTTAAACTTAGAAGAATGGTGGACCGCAGTGATTATCAACACAATGCCAAAGCAGTCATCTTACATGGTCTTTTAAGGAAATAAGAGTTTATTCAGCTCACATTTTGGAGGTTTGAGGTTCGGGGACCAAATTTTGGTGAGGCTACCTCAGGAGGAAAGGCAGGATCTTGAGCAGAACAATTATTCATAAGCTTCGGCCTGGACTTGTCTCTTCCCTCTCATAAACCCACCAGAACTCAATCACTGGAGCCCTGTGCCAACAATTTCATCACAACAAAAACCCCACTCTGAAAAACCATGAAGGAAATGAATTTTCACCCCGCACCTTTACAACACAGCCGTGTCCCAATACATGAATTTCTCGGGGACAGCCAATCATTGTTCACTAAGACCGACATTCCAAAATAGGAACGTTTGGGGGATAAACCCTTATCCAAACCAGGATTCATCATTGTTGCTGTTAATCATTTTTCTTTCTTTTTCTTTTTTTTTTTTTGCAAATGGATTTCAGAGATCATAGTATTTTTGGTGTTTTTCATCCCCAAATGGTTTCTCCTTCTGTCCTCTGTTCCTCCCTGATTTGTAAATCTTGGAGTATCCAGGTTTCAGTTCTTGAACGTCTGTCTCTCTTACCTTCTTCAGTGATTTCCTCCAGGTTCCTGGGTTTGATCATCAGGTGTAAATATGCTGATGATTCTCTAGTGCATCTTTCTGACCCAGTCTCTCTCCTAAACTCAAGAGCTGCCTATTCAACTCTCTCTCTCTGAAGCCTCGTTAAGATGGGTAGTGGGCATCTTAAACCCAACATTTCCTAAATCGACTTCTGATCACTGTCTTCTCTAATTGCTCAAAGTTCAGGCTTCTTTTTCTCACATGGTCGAAGAACCAGTCTCCCAGCATCTCAGAGTCAAAATTTGTAGCATCATTATTACTCCTCTTGAATTTGTCAAGAAATCTTCTTGGTTGTACCTTAAAGATATATCTAAAGGTCAGTCTCTTCTCACCTCATCTACAAACGTTATCACTCTTGTCTGAACCACTTTTTTCTTAGCTGAGTTAGAATGTTTTCCACAAAGCATCCAAAGTGATCCCAAATCCCTACTGTCCTCACTTCACTCAGAGTAAAAGCCTTGCAGAGGCCTTGTAATGAGTAGGTTCTCTGATCAGCCTTCAGATAGTATCCCTTCCTACACCTCTGCAGCCCCCTTACTTTCTGCACTTCGAATACGCCAGACCTTCAGCTGTAGGTTCTTGACAACCAGACTCTTTTTGCCAGAAATACCTTTTCTAATTATCTTCATGGCTCACTGCTTCTCTTACTCAAGTCTTTGCTAGTTGTTAATTGTCTCAGTGAGACTTGCCCTGCAACTGATAGAAAATTGCACCGCTGGCCCTGTCATTCCTTATCTCCTTTTCTTGATATATTTCTCTCATAGTATTTACCAACTCCTAATGAATTATTTGAAGATTATTTTTTTCCTTTTCTTTTTATTTATTTTATCTTTAACACCAGAATTACAACTCCCTGAGGACAGGAACACTTTAAGGTTTTGTTTACTGCTATATTCTGGAGCCTGGAACAGCATGGGGCTCCCATCAGGAGGTCAGTGTTTATTTGTTCAGTGAATAAATGGAAAGTAACTTAACAAATCAAAGCAGAATCAATCATCTTGTGAGACCAATCCAAAATTTTTGAAGAGGGATAAACTGAAACACTGTGCCTCAGTTTTTAGGGAGCAACTAAACATTAGCCCCTGGCCTTCTCCCTTCCTTCCCTGGTCAATTGGACCGACCGCCCAACCTAATAGCTTATTTAGATGGCATCCAGTGAGCAGGGAAGAGATTCTCCGGCTGATACTCATTTTATGGGATTTACTGAGAAGTGACTAATAATATGATGGGCAAACTCAAGTGAAAAAACTTGGGAGCCACATCATCACTTTTTGTTCTGTTTACCCAGAAAATTGCTGCAGGAGCCATGCTCTTTTCATCTTTATTCTTCGTTCTTGCACACACACACACTTCCTCTCTGGAAGTATTTGTTTTGGACAGGAAAATTTAGATGAGAAAATAATTCCTTATTAAGTCTTCACTCAAAAGCAACATTTAGTTTTGTTGAGAAATATATAGCTATCTATTTCTATAAATGATATTCTATCAATTGATTGATTGATTGATTGATATTAACCTCAATTGATAAAAGCCTCAAATAATAATAAAAAAAATGTAAGATTCTTTTGCTGTATGGCATGTGTGTGTGCATATGTGTGTGTGTGTGTGTGTGTGTAGCTTTATGTGTGACTTTTAAAAAACACATCTGTTATTCTAGTGGCAGGGGGGACTTTTTAAAACCCTTGTTTTTTTAAAAACATAAAAGCCTCAAATAATAATAAAAAAAATGTAAGATTCTTTTGCTGTATGGCATGTGTGTGTGCATATGTGTGTGTGTGTGTGTGTGTGTGTAGCTTTATGTGTGACTTTTAAAAAACACATCTGTTATTCTAGTGGCAGCTGTAACTGTTAAACACCTTTGATTTTTAACAATGTCACATTCAGGAAGACAAAGTCTTCAAACATATTATATTTGGTTAGCAAACATAAAATGCTGTGAGATAGGATATAATGCAAACTATTTTCAAATTGGGTCCAGGAATTAGAGTGACAGAGGGAAAGAATTCCAAATTTGAAGAGCAAACATTCAATGTGGCGTATTCATTGTTGGCCAACTTGATTAGATTAAATGCCATATTTTTATGCACAGTTTAAATATTGAGCTTCGGCTCTATTATTTTGATTAAAGTTGTTTGCTTGACTGTGATGATTAAATAAGGGTTAATAAATATAACCTTTGTATAATCTATTGTAACTAAATTTCTCTCTGTTCCTGCATCGAAGAAATAATGGCTAAAAATCTGTAATTCAAGACTATTCAGCTCTTAATTTTTTTAACTTAAAGGTGGGTAATGGTTTTCTATGTAGTGTTGCTTGTAACTACAAAACATTCAGTATAATCTAAATTCTCCAACAATAATACAGTCATAAAGAGTGTAAAATTCTCTGAAAAGATAAAATTAAATGAGGAAAATAGGTTCATAAAAATGACAGCATTTAGTAAATTAATCCATTTTCCAGAGAATAAGTATAAAGTATATTGACTACAAACTGTCAAAATTAGTTATCTTTTTGTAATACAATAACTGATCAATTTCATTTTAATTATTTTTCCATTTCATTACTATTAAAACTTCAAAAATTTTATAATCTTTGAAGTTACGTGAAAAATCTTCATAAAGTTGTTTGGAGGAGAGTACTAATTTTAATGAACTAATACCCAGGTTATTGGTTCTGTCGCTGACTCTATTTTTAGTTCTACTCTTCAGACAATTGTTAATGTACAAAAATACTTCCAGAACGTAAAGTATATTTATTCATCTATGCTTACTGCCTGGGAAAGGGTATTAGAGCCTAACAAAACAGCACATCTGCTGAGTCTCATAATTCTGCAAGATGCCCTATCATCAGGAGGTCACTATTCAGTAGCAGCAGGCTTGTTGCTTTGAAGTATTGGAAGAGCAAAAGGCTGGTATTTCAGGTTTATTTTTCATGTCAGCAAACGAAGGTCGAGGTCTCCATGCAGCAACGATGAGGATTACTCTAGCTACTAGATAATTAATGTGCAGTGTCTCTTTCTCTGAATAGTCTCAGACAAAAATAATTGATAAAACGAAAGACACAAACATCTTGAGGAATTCCAGCAGCAACTCAATCCAATCCTATACAGAATATCCTACTATAGGAAAATTATAAATGGACGCAGACAGCTCTGTAAGTAGAGTTTCATGAAACATGCATTTTCCCCCTAGAATACTCTCTCTCTAGTTTGCACCTATGTATTTTATTTAACATTTCCTTTTGCAGTCATTTTCTTTTTTTAATTTATTTTTACTTTCTATTTACTCTCCACTTATTCTCTTTTCTGCTTATTTCTTTCATTATGAAAAGTTATTATGTTTTTATTTTTCTCTTTTCTTTTTCTCCTCATCTTCCTCTTCCTTCTGGCTCTTCTTTCCTCTTCTTTTTCTCTCTTTCTTTCAATAGTTACACAATATATTTACTATTTTCTGCCTCCAAATTTTAAGCTTTTCTTTTTGGTGTGATATCTTTATTCATTTTCATTTGTTTCTATAGCTTTGTTAAAGTTGTTTTAATAATTATATTATTTATCTGTATTTATTTTAATTTGATGAGAGAGGGACAGGGACAGAGTGAGGGGGAGGGATATATATATATAGTGAGAAAGCAAACCACCAGGTCCAGGATTTGAACCATGGTTGGCCATGTGGAAGTCCAACACTCTCAACCACCACTACGCCACCTGCTGGCCCCCCATTTTGTTTTTTAATAATTTCAATGACCTCTAGAGAGAGGAAAGGTATAAACCAATGATAAAACATCTGTCTAGGCTAGTGCCAATGGTTAGGGTAGCCAGATCCCATATGGCTGACCATGTGGTTCAAGTCCTGGACCTGTCAGCTCAAAATCTGGCAGGGAGGAAGAAGCAGAGAAAGAATTGCACTATAACCATTCCCAAGTGCTTTCTCCTCTCCTTTTTTCTTGTTTTTATTTTTTGTTTGTTTGTTTGTTTTTTTATTTCTTTCTTTCTGGTGAGTGCAAGCATGCTCTAGCAATAAAATGAAATAAAGTCTTGTCTCTATCTGGTGAGTGCTAGCATGCTTTAGCAATAAATAAATAAATAAATAAAATAAAGTATTTCTATTCTTTGAATCCCTCTTGAAGAATTAAAACTAGTTATGGATACTGAATACAGAGAAGGAAGAGGGTAGGAGAAAGAGAAGAGTCTGAGGATAGAAATTAAGGAGAAAAATAGAGAAGCAAGATATTTGTGGGACACAGAAATGGATTATTATCTGCTGATGATAACCTGTATAGTATCCTTGACTGGACTGGTGTGAAGTGTATTCATGTTGGAAAATTCACTTTACAAGCTAAGTGAAGTATAGTGACTGAATGTATAAAAGAAATTAAAATAAAATATATTAAATTTAAAAATCTAGTTTTTACACTGAATATGCAAAAATGTTTTTTTTTTTAATGTTGATTCGTGATATTTAGCACTGGTAAATTTGGAATAGGGTATATTTATTCTCTTATCCATAGATTGTTATATGTGGACAAGTAAGAAGTCTGCTTGCATTCAACAATTAATTGGAATACATGAAATAAATTCAGAATCAATACTTAGTTTGAAATTGCCATACTCATTATCTCTTAGTATCTTATTTGGGAGTGCTTAGATGGTATTAAATTGTAACATCAGAACTAAATATGCCTAGAGGAGTCGTTAAAAGACCATTATTCATCTGTTATTATCATATGATCATTGGATTTTAAGAACAACCCTTATTTATGATTTTAAGATAAAGTAGTTAAATTTTAATTTTTAGTTTATTTTTAGAGAGTGTTTTGTTGTTGTTGTTTATCTATAGGGCATGTGTGCCCTATGTCTCTGGAGAGATAGAGAGACAGACAGTGGGAAATCACCCTCCAGGAGGGATGATTACACCACAGTCCCTTTTCCACCATTTTCTTCTCAGGATTTTGAGCATGTATGCACATGTATGTACCTGGGTCCAGGACTTGAATTGCGGTAGGCATGTGAGAGTCCAGTGACGTAACCATTACACCATCTGCTGGTCCTCAAAATAAATTTAATTAAATTGAGAACTCCAAATAATTGTAATGGATTAATTGTTCTTTTAGGAACTAATAACATAAAATAGGATCATGCTCAACTAATATTTTATGAAACTTCTAATACCTTGAGATGAAGTTAAAAACTAAAAAAAATGGCAATTCAAAAACACTGAAAGGGTATAAATAGAAAATAATTTTTCTCAGGTTGAAGGAAGGAAAACACCATTAGTTAAAATTGCTTTTGTTTCTGAAATGAAAAATGTGTGGATATATAGAGGAAGGGTAGAAAATATACAGCAAAAGTTATGACTATTCATGTGTAATAGACTGCATATGTACACATAATTTTAGTCATACAGAATTATGTGAGAATTTGGTATAAAACAAAGTCTCAATCTTGGCCAGGAGAGATGTACAGAACTTTGTACCCATGTGCCCCATTCTTTTTATTTATAAGAAAAGACCAAGTGCTTTGGTGACTAATGTCTATTAAAATTTAAGCTTTCAGTTCTCCCCCTAGTCAAAACTATCTCATGAAGATTTGAAATTTATACCAAATTCTCACATAATTCTGTATGACTAAAATTATGTGTACATATACAGTCTATTACACATGAATAGTCATAACTTTTGCTGTATATTTTCCACCCTTCCTCCCTTTTTCTTCTTCTTTTTTTTTTTTTCTTTTAGAGGTTTGTTTCTATAGGGCGCATGCGCTCACCAGGCAGACAGAGAGAGACAGAAAGTGAGAAATCACACACCCCCCCCCCCCCAGGGGCACGGCAACACGCACCGCAATCCCTTCTCCTCTATTCTCCTCTCTAGATCTTGGGCATGCATGCACACGTGCTCAGCGTGAGTTTTTAAACCACCGGGTCTGGGACGTAAACCGCAGTCAACTACATGGGAGTCCAGCGACATAGCCATTGTGGCTAACTGCTGGTCCCCCCTTTTCTTCTTTTCATAAAGGTTGGTTATTTCAACATGTTAAACTATAGAATAGCTTCATTTCATTGCACAAAGTTGATACTCGCCTATGGGTTTTAATGCTATGTATTGGTAAAATATCTATTAATATACTGTCACAGCACAGAGGAACCTGTACATTTGGTGACATTCCTATGTCTTCTCAATAAAGGGGCAACTCTCTATTGTATGTTTCATAAAGTAGATTTAAATACAAATGGCTAATTTGAACATTCGATATTGCTTGACTCATCTTTTAAACATTCTGTAATATTTGTTATAAATACAAGCATATGTATGTGTGCGTGTGTGTGTAGTGAAGTACAATATAATAAGGAACACCTGAAAATACTCCACACAGGGGTGCCATAGAATGTCACCACCTTTAAAGTAACTGTCATGACTTCTGCATGCTCCTCTTCAAGGTGGTGACCACTACCCAGAATTTATTATGTACATGTTGTGGGATGAATTGAGTCTCCCCTCAAAATTCATAGATTGGAGTTTTAACTCTCAGGATCTCAGAATATGACCATATTTGGAGATAAGGTCTTTAAAGAAGTGATTAAGTTAACATGTGACCTAGGGTGGGCCCTACTCCAATCTGACTGATATCCTAACGAGAAGAGAAGAGACTCATATCTTTATATGAAGATACATAATATAAATATAATGATAGATTATTTTCAAAGAATCATTTGTTTTTAATATTTTTTGAGAGGTTTTTGTTATAGGGTGTGTGCACTCACCAGAAAGACACAGAGAGACAGAGAGACAGAAAGCAAGAAATCACCCCGCAGGGGGGATGGCCACTTTGCAATCCCTCCTTCTCCATTCTCTTCTCAGGCTCTTGGGCACACAAACACACACACACATGCCCAGAGTTTAAGCCACTGGGTCCAGGACATGAACCGCATTCAACTACATGGGAATTCAGCGATATAGCCATTATGCCAACTGCTGGTCCGTATTTATTTTTAATTTTATTTACTCATTTATTTATTTATTTTTTAAAAACTTTGACCAGAGAAACAGAGAGAGAGAGAGAAAGTGAGAAAGCAATCCACCAGGTCTGGGACTCGAATCTTAGTTGGCTATATGGGAAGTCCAGGACCTTAACTACTACACCTCCTGATGGTCCCGGCCTTATTTTATTTATTTTTTTATTATTGATAAATGTTCAGGTTTTTTCCCCCTAATATATTTGCTTTTACAAATAATGCTACTAGGTTTTGTTTTGTTTTGTTTTGTTTTTCTGTCTTTAATTTACCAGAGGTCATATGCACTCATTGGAGAAAAACAGAGAGAGACACATACAAAATGAGAAAAACTTAGAAAGCATCCACTCCCCCATAGGGAATGGTCAGAATGCAATACCTTCTCCTCCATCTTTTCTTTCTTTTGGGATTTTGAGCAAGCATGCACACATGCCCAGAGTATTCCCAAGCTCCCAAGTCTGGTACTCAACTGCGCAGTTGACCATGTGAGATCTTGCTTCATTCTGCAAGGTGAGAAGATATGGATCTTGAGTGGAAACAGCAGTGGATTTAGAAAAACTAGACAGACAGAAACACAAATAGAGAAAAGTATGAACTGGGCAGACAGGGTATCTCTGATGGAGATCACCGTGGCACTGAGCCATGCCCTGGTTTAGTCTTTTATAGAACAATGGGGGAGGAAGAAACCAGAATTTTTTTTTTTTTTTTTGAGAGGTTTTTGCTATGGGGTTCATGCGCTCACCAGAAAGACAGAAAGATACAGAGACAGAAGGTGAGAAACGCCCCCCAGGGGAGATGGCCACACCGCAATCCCTTCTCTTTCATTCTCCTTAGGATCTTGGGCATGCACGTACATGCGCCCAGCGTGAGTTTAAGCCGCCGGGTCTGAGACTTGAACCACGGTCGACTACATGGGAGTTCAGCGACATAGCTATTACGCTAATTGTTGGTCCTGAAACCAGATTTTTAAAATTGTCTACTGTAGCTATGGAGCGTCTTACATCCCATGGTTCTAAACAAGCCTCCCCTTGCCTTCTCTAGCTGACACAGTTTCCTTTAATTGACATTGCCCTGCAGTGCAAAAGAAGATCACATCCTTGTTAGAACTTTTGCTTGCCCTGCAGCGTCAGCACAAAGACCTTATCTACTATTAAAGGCCACTAGTGTTTTGTCCAGTTCTGGCCGCTCCTTGTAAGACCAAGACACCTCAAACACCTTCCTACCAGCTGGCCTACCATGAACTTTCTTATCCATAGACTCTGCTACACAGTTGGAATGGTTTTCTAGGGTCTTCGAGTGATGAAATCTTGATCTCACACGTTCTCTTGGCATCTGGTTACATTCAGGAACTTCAGTTAGGTGGGGGCTCGTTTTTGTCATATTTTTGCTTCATCTTGTCATTCTGTCTTCTTGTGGTTGCTCTTTTCTGTGGATTGGATGAAGCTGGGTCAAGGTCACATCTAGCTTCCTGCTTTACGAAAGAAAAAAAAGTTCAATTCAGAGGAAATGGCTCATCTTTAAGTTGGAGATGACTTGAATATTTCACTTTTATTCTCATTCCTTTGGCCCATATTAGTCACATTGCCATGTCCTTCTGAAAGGAGACTGGGAAATGGAAATGCGCGTTCTAGGTGGGCCATTGTGTAGATCCAGGACAGGAGACTGCTCAAACACAATTAGCAGTCAGGTATATAGACATAAATGTATAAATATATATGTGTATATAAATATACATATATATATATATAAATGTATGTGTGTGTGTGTGTGTGTGTGTATATACACACACATACATATATGTATATAACAAATATCTTTATATATTTAAATATATATGAATTAAGTAACTTAATTCTTAATTTAGGAATGACTGATGGAAAATTTTTCTTTGGATGATATAAAAACTATTGACTACATCACTAGGTAATAGTTAAATTATACTTTGTGGAGTATTTTTTTTCTTTCTGTTGGTAGAATAGAACATTTTATAGAAAGATCTTAGTTATAGGATACTCCTTCTCCAGTTATTTCCTGTTATATTCACATGACATATAGAATCCTTACCAAGGAGCTTACAACTCTTTGCATAAATTAAGCTCTGCCCACTCCAATCATCTCATTGAGTTCATTTGGCATAAGTCACAGGGCATTTATTTCATAATCAGGCTCATTCCTTTTTTTTAAATAGAGATTTTTACTATAGGGTAAGTGTGCTCATCAGAGAGACAGAGAGGCAGAAAGCGAGAAATAATTCCCCAGGAGTATGGCAGTCCCTTCTCCTCCATTCTCCTCTCTGTATCTTGAGCACTCACTTGAGTTTTCAACCACTGGGTCCAGGACTAGAACCACCATCAACTACGTGGGAGTCCAGAGACATAACCATTACACCATTTGCTAGTCCCAAGGCCCACTCCTCTTTTAAGACCCTTGTGATACTAGCCACACAGCCCAAACTAGTCTTTCTCAGATTCTTCTCCTGCCTACCTAACTATCCAGCAAAGGAGCAACCTCCCCACCCCTGCAGACACACCACCCTCTACTTTCTTTATAGCACCTGTGGCATCAACATAAAAATTATTTAGACTACTTATCTCTATACTGTTTTAGTAAACTTCCACTCATAGTATAATATAAACACTATTAGGTGTAAAAATAAAATTTTAGACAAATCAGATTTTAGCAGAGTTTAACTGAACAAAGAGTGATTCAAATTGGGCAGCCCCCAGAATGGTTTCCCGCTGAATAGCCTTGTGGGGAGTGATATTTATGTGCAGAAAAAGGAAAGTGATACAAAAGTGAGGGAATGAAGTAGAGAAATAATTGGACTGATTACAGCTTGATGTTTGACTGCATGAACACTGTTTAAACGTGAGTTTTCCGTAATTGACTAAGTGTGGCTGCTGTGATTGGTTGTAACTCAACAACTCACTAAGGAAGTAGACTTCAAAGAGAAGTTGTGGTTTGTTTACAGGAAGTCAAGTGTGTGAGTACAGAGGCCATCTCAGGCCAAAATAGTTTTGTTTAACAGAGGAACTAGGACCTCAAGCAAGGTTGTCAAGTGGACAGAGCCAAGAATAACAGCTAGCACAAAGTGGGTGCTCAGAAATGTCTCTCAATGAATGGAATAAAAGCAAAAGAGGGAGCATTTTCCTTGTATGGCATCGTCTCCACTTCATCAGCTTGAATAACCTGTCCACCTGGCTGTTTATAAACTTACTGTAATGAGCTGATTACAATCAATTTCACCTTCTGAGGTACCTAACTTTAGCACTTAAATTTTGTTTAGTACTTAACACAAAACACTTCCATTTTATTTTATCCTCAAAATTTTTGAGGTATAATAGGCTGTTTATATTTACAAATGAACAAATTGCAACTCTGGTGTCTCCACAAATCTTTATAGTTCATTTAGTTGGTGTAAACAGCAAAAACAACTGGAGTTGATGTCCCAGCAACAAATCTAGGAATTATTCACACAGCTCCTGCATTTAAGCAACATACACTAAAACTTTTCCATAAAATAAGATTATTGATTTTTTAAAAATGAGATAAAATGGGAAAATAATGGAAGTTGAAATAATAGCAGCTACCTGGAGAAATCCAATGCTCTCTCATAATTCAGTTATTATCCCTTTCATCCTCTGTTTGGTAGCTGTGATTGGGTGATGGATGGTGGGAGGGAGAATGATGTGGATAGTTGAGAAGTCAGGGGGAAAACATTCTCCACTCAGGGTAAAAATATCATGTGCTGTGTGTCAGGTGTAAATGGGCAAGTAGGACGTAGGTAGTGTTCTCTTGTCCAGTTCATGGGCAGGGGCTAAGGTGTGACATGAGGTAGAACAGGGTCTGCTATGGGTCCCTGCATCATGGACTGCTTCTTTAGAGCAATTATGAGAGAGACTGTGAATCTTTTCTGAAAAATATACTGACATGAATTTTTTTTTTTTGAGAGAGTTTTGCTATAGGGTGCGTGTGCTTGCCAGAAAGACAGAGAGACAGAAAGTGAGAAATCACCCCCGGGGGGATGGCCACACTGCAATCTCTTCTCCTCCATTCTCCTCTCAGGATCTTGGGCAAGCATGCACACGCACCTGGTTTGAGTTTAAGCCATCGGGTCCAGGCCTTGAACCCTGGTCGACTATATGGAAGTCCAGCGACATAGTCATTATGCTAACTGTTGGTCCCAATACTGACATGAATTTAAGGACAAGTGTGACTATTTTGCCATCGTATGGAAAATACAGTATGTGCATGTGCATGTTTCATTTTTCCTGAGGTTGGGAACTATACACTTCATGAAATCATATAGGTTCAAGATCAAATTCAAATTAAGATGATCAGTGATTTTTATCCCATTCTTGGTAGTTATTTCAGTACAACAAATAATAAGTAAAGCACTACTATGTACAAGTCAATGAACAAGATAACTGAGAGCTAGTGCAGTTAACACACAGGTCACAATCAGAACATTTATAACTTAGAAAGGGCACATAATACTTGGCACATGAGAAAAATTGTCCTGCTGGAGGAGGGGTAAATACAAAAATATGTCAGTAGGGAGATATTTAGCTAGACTTTGAGCTATGAATGGGATTCAGATTAGGTACATAAATATTATAGGCAAAAGCTGATACAAAGAAAGAAAGCAGTCATGGGGAATAAAAACTAAAAACATGAAAAATTCAGGCAAAATAGCACAGGTAGCTTCTGGTAGTAAGAGGAAAACCTTTATTCTTTTGGTAGTAAGTACACACACACTCAAATACATATACATGTGCATATATATGTGTATCATATAGCTTAATTTTATTATTATTTTATAAAAGATTGATTAGATGATAAGATTCAGGTTTTTTAAAAATAATTTTCATTTGTTTTGGAGAATTTCATTACAGGTACATTGAAATTTCTTTGTCAAATGTATCATATGCCCTTAAATTTCATTTTTTATTTTGACATTTAATTATTTTAATTTTTACTTTTTCCTCTTCATTTTAATCTATTTTTAATTACCTGAAGTCATTGTGGTATTTATTTGCTCTTTTGTTTCTTTAGTAATTCTATAATTCTGAATAATTTCTTCTTAAATTTATTATTTTTTCTTATACTGTCATTTTATTTTTAAATGTTTCTGATTTTGCTTTTTAATTTTCCAGAAGGTGCACGTGCATTCTGGAAAAAGACACAAAGAGAAAGAGTGAGAGTGAAGGAAAGTGAGAAAGTATCCCTCCATGAGGGGTGGTCATGTCACAATCTCTTCTCCATTTCTCATTCCTTTTCAGATCTGGGGCACACATGCACACACTAACAAATGCCCAGCATGGTTTTCAAGCCACCATGTTTGGAATTCAAACTGCACAGTAGGCCATGTTGGATCTAGCCACCTTAATCCCCACACTGTCATATGGCTGGAACATTTGTGATTCTGATTTCTACTATTATTTCATGTCCTATACTATTTTTTCAGCTTTTATTTTGAATAGAAGGTTATACATTTTACTTGTTTTTATGTGTCTTCTTGATATGCTTTCATTGACAGTAAGATATTTATTTAGTTTTCCCTCTTTGTTTAGAAATTTTCTGTGGAATTAGGGCTCAGTCATTTTTTTTGTTGTTGTCTATTTTATGTAAAAAGATTTTTTCTGAAGTATTAGAAAAATTTAAGACAGTCTTTCCTAATTTTATAGCCCTAAATTTCTTTTTCCATGTATTCATGTAGTTTCAGAAAAATTATAGTTGCCTACTTCATATGAACCTCCAGACCTGTGTCTGTTCTTTCTAATTTGAGATTCTATTGATGGCCTGCTCAATTTCAGTTCTATTTCCAACAGCTTTTTCTAAATATGGGGCTTTGTTATGAAAATGAGTTCAACTAGTGAATTTTGAGAATTCATTTGTAGAATTTTCTTTTGATTCAGTGAATTTTGAGAATTCATTTGTAGAATTTTCTTTTGATTCTTAGATTTTGCATCTTTCTGCTTCCATGACCATTTAGAACTCCCTGAGTGGTGACTTCAACATCTGTGTCATATCCTATCATTCATCTCTTCAGGCTTTGTTTTCTCTTCTCTTTTAGCATGCTTGGTAACTTTTTGTCAGGAGCAAATACTGGTGTTAGGTAATTGGTACTGAGGTAAATAGACTGTTAGTATTAGATTTATGCTAATCTGGCTAGGAGAAAATGGTGATTATCATTAACTGGCATTACAATATTAATATTTGAGTCTTACTTTTCTCTCCTCTGTTGACTTCGGGCTTCCCTGAGTCCTCTTCCTCAGAGAAAGCTGTGTCTTTGAGAGTCATCAGCTATGATGCACTGTTTTTAAACCGGCCCCTTACTGGTATGATGGCAAGCTGTCAAGGAGGGAACAATCAAATCTGGTGTTTTTGGTGTCTGTGTCTTGGGAATGTGACCTTCACAAATGTTTCTGGGGGGAAGGGGGGTTTAATTCTCCTGTCTCCTACCTCTTTCCTGGCTCCCTGTTCTCTACCAGGGCAATGGAGGCCTGGCTCCTGCCAGTGATGGTTCCATCAAGGCATTGCAGCCTCTGCCTTCCTTGACCCTGCTGGAATGAGGTTTTGGCAGTATCTTACCCTGGAGATTTTGTTTTGTTATGGAGCTGACTTTTGGGAGACTTTCACAAGGAGAAATTGTATTTAAATCTTCACCATGAGAACCTAGTAGATTTCCTGGAAAAAGAGCCCATAAAAGTGGACCTCCCATAGAAGAGCAGCCTTTAAGAGTGTTTCATGCTTGTGCTAGTTAATACACAGTCTTCAATAATTTAACATGAGGACCATCTAGGTGTCCTGCCTGCTTATGGCTCCAGCCACCTGTTTCCTATCAGCATGCATGATCGTTCCCCTTGATTTCTAGGTAACAGTTTACTCTGAGACTTCAGTTGTCTGATGGGTTCAAGAAAGGTCATTGATTAACAAATCCAGATATTCTTGTTGCAAAATCTGCTGTGATAATATCTAAGCTCTCAAGTCACTGAAGCTGAAACTAGAATATCTGAATTCGAGTGTAAGACCTAGAGTGCTCCAGTCTCTTCAGAACTTACTTAATATTTTGTGCCCAATTTGTACTGGAGTTTGTGCATTCCATTTTTGGCTCTTGTTCTTCAAGTGGTTACCCATGGCTTCCAGTGTTAGAAACCTGGGATCACCAGGTCCTTGAAATAGCCATTGACTTTCTTCTGAGTTCTCAATGTAGTTGCTAAGTCATGCAGGTTTGTTAGAGTGCCTTTCTCACCTGCCTTACTTTAGGATTTGTGTAAAAAACTTGAGACTTAGTTCTGTCGAAGCTGTTTTCCATGGATGTAATGTTTTGGTATTTTAATTTATTTTCTTGTCTTCTGGGGGAAAACGAAGATACAAAATGAATCCTATTTTCCTAGATCCTCTATGTGTATTTCAATAAGTGACTTTTAAAACGTTTATTTATTCTTTTCATGAGCAAGAGCAGTAATAGAGAGAGCTACAGAACTACAGTGCCCCTACAGGTTCCCAAGGCTGCAATTTACCCAGTACCTCAGCCAGCCCTTGGATTATGGGACTCACATGTGCCTGGCATGTGCGGGGTGGTCTCAGGATACAAACTTAAAACTTTCCCATTGGAAAGTCTCGCAGAGCATTGTACTATACTGCAGCACCATTTGTCACCTAGCACATGACATTGAAGGCTACAAAACCTTTAAGATTCAAATAATTTTTAAAATTTCATTCCGTATGACTGACCATCAGAGAAAAATATTTTGGGAAGCCTATGGAATAGTCTTGAAATAGCAGTTAGCTGTTGCCTATCCACTCAGTACCCTCTATAGCTTAGTGGCCACCATGGGATAAAACAGGGAGCTCCTGGAATGGATTCTGTTCTATCTTTTCATATGTAAATGGTTTTAGGTCACTCTGACCTGATTTGAAGCACTGGTGTTTTTTTCTGATATGACTCTAATTTCGATTGTTCATATTGTTTTAAAGTAGAGTAAATGTTCCCCAGAGATGGAAGATAAAAAGCTTGTCAAAAAGTCTGTGTCTGATTCATCGCCTGACCTTAAAGTTCTCTGTGCAGTGCCATGCACCCTACGGGTTCTCAATAAATATTAATTGAATTAAATTGAATCGAATTTACACTTTTCTCATTTCCCAAATAGTTTAAGTGAAGATTAACAACTTCACAGCAGCACTAGCAGCCTGAATTAAAGAATATCTGTGTATATCTATAATGCCTTCAATTGGTACAATAAAAGTGTCTTACTGGCTTTGCTCAGTGGAAGCATTGTGGACAATGAGATTTATCCAAGGTACAATTATTGCTAATTGAAAAGTGTCTTGCTATGGGAAAAAAATCTATAGTTAGGGGAAAAATCATTATTTAGATCTTTCCTATATTTGCTCATAGAAACAGCTGTGAATGTTCATACCATGATTCTTCATTTTCCCTTTAGAAGTAAGTGATTGCAAAAAAATATCTTAAGGACTTAACAACTTCTCTATATTATTTTCTAATTAGTTTTTGACAAGAAAATAGATGGAAACAGATAGGGCAATATCACAAAATAGAAATGTGGGGTTATGCCATAAAACAGTCCATCGAATACTCTCTCAGGTCAGGGATTTCCGTGAAAGAAGTCTGGCCGGAGATGTCTGGCTTCATTCTTTCCCCCCCTAACTTTGATTTACACCTTTCAACAACTAAAGTGAAGGATGAAACACAGGCTATGTCTGACTTTCACACATCTAAATTTTATAAAGACAGTTTTTAATCTAAGGCTACTAGAATTTCTTTATTCCTTTGACAAGAAACTGACTGGACTTACAAAAATATCACAATTAAGAAAGTTACAAAGATACAGTACCAAGATCATTTGAAAACTTCGTATTTCCTAATCGATCATTATTTTCCTATATTTGATTTCCTTTTATATTTAAAAAATAAAAGCTTTTACTTATCATACCTTCAAGTGTTTTAAACTGAGTTTCACTTTCTTCAGTTAATTAGACATGCCCTGTGAAAAGTGTTCTGTGATTATTAAAAATTGCAGAAAAATGCCTTTAAATAATAATGTTTAAAGTCTCTGAAAAGTTTGGCAGGAAAGAAAGCGTGAAATTCTTTTTCTAACAGTCAAACAGTGAGTATTTTATTATGAAATATATATAACTCTTTTGTGAAGTTGTCATTTGCTGGTTTGCAAAATGTTTTCTAAGTCTAAAAGACTCCTTCGGTGAAATCAGTAGTTCTATATGGAATACTAAGTAGTAACGCAGCTCTAATTTTACCTAGGAAATTAATACTTCAAAAATTTCAAGAACCAATGACTTTGCCTGACCAAATCCTACTTACTCAGTTTTGATATTTCCTATATTGCTCCACATCGGAGAGACAATTGTCTTTATTGGCCCTTCCCCTTCTTTCTAACCAAGTCTTAACAATAAGCTGTTTTTAAATAGGATATATTTTAAAAGAAAATATTGCTGAAATCACAAAAGGATGTCTTAAGGATAAGGAACTTAAGTTTTTCTTCTCTGCCATGCACATGAGAGAAAGGATACTTAGCTATAAAAAATAGTGATTTCACAAAAGGAATTTGAGTTTAGTCAGTTTTGATTGTTGGAAGTAAACGTTGATCCTGGCCAATTTCTTCATAGCCCTTCTAGATGAAATTAATTGAGAAGTATTACATAATAGGTGTGTTCTAAAAACTTTGCCCTGGTGAAGATAGGCATAGATACAGATATATATCATTTATTTTGGAAATAGCAGAATGTGAAGTTGTATTTCTTCATCAAAAAATACAATAATATACATAAGAAACATGTCAATAAAATACAATAAAAACATAGCAATCATGTCAATCATATTTTAATATTAAATTGTGAAGACATAGCAATTAAAAAAAGTGTATTGGAGGTCCTTCATATACTTTGTCCTACCATCTAAGAGTGAAAGAATTTATCAATTTACAAAATGTTTTGTACGATACGGCTTTGATTTTTTAATATTTTCATATTAAACAGGACAAAATGACATTATTTCTAGATATTTCTTGAGCTAATCTTGAGGCTTTGTTTTGATTGCTCATTTCAGTTCTGACAATTCATCATTCCTTAAGGCTACGATTTGGTTCTGATTCTATTAATACTTTCTATGGTTCTTGGTTCATCCAGCAATAGAAACATGGCATTTAACCAGCTTATTTGAAAAACCACTGAATATCAGGAAGGTTGCTATTCTTCAAGCTGATATTCCATTCATTCGACACATGTTTACTGAATCTTCATAATTATATGGTTGGGATAACAGAAGTGAAAGAAAATCCTTAACCCTCAATGAAATATTAGTCTAGAGGTGGGGAAAGACCATTCTACTTGAAAGAAACACACCTTGCTCAGCCT
The DNA here is from genome assembly GCF_000334495.1 of Tupaia belangeri chinensis. Classification (NCBI taxonomy): domain Eukaryota; kingdom Metazoa; phylum Chordata; class Mammalia; order Scandentia; family Tupaiidae; genus Tupaia; species Tupaia belangeri. The sequence goes on from NW_006159510.1 coordinate 2,115,503, forward strand.
GTAGGAGTATGGAAAGATTCAGCAGAATCGATACTTTATCTCAATGTTGGCAAATGATGGAATGGTCTGGCTAGAGAGAGGATGAGAGTGTCCCTAGTAAAGAAGAAAATGTGCTCAAATATGTGGAGATATGAGAGAATACAACTGCTACCTTAGAGAGATCTAGGATTTGCTGCATGGTGGGACCTGGTCATCAGAGAAAGGGGCTTATGGAGAAGGATGAGGATGACCAACCTCAGGAGAAGTATGTGCTCAGATCTGCATGTTAGAGAGATCAAGCTTAGGCTTCTGGTCTTTTTTTTATTTTATTTTAAAATTTTTAGAGGTTTTTGCTTTAGGGTGCATGTGCTCATGTGTGAGAGACAGATATAGTGAGAAGAAAAGTGAGAAGTCAGCTCCTAAGGGGATAGTCATCTTTCAATTCCTTCTCCTCCATTCTCCTTCCAGAATTTTAGACATGTACACATATGCACCCAGCATGAGTTTCAAGCCATCTGTCTGGGGCTTGAATTGCAGTTGTCCATGTGGAAGTTCAGTGACATAACAGGTAGGCCATCTGCTGGCCCCAACCTGCTGAATTTTAAAGAAAGTAAAATGTAAACCATATGTAAACATGATTTTAAAAAAGCAAGATAAGTAAATTGAGAGAAAATTCTAACAATAGAGATTGCCAATATCCTAGTAATAAACATTATTTAAATGAAATAAGAGAATAATCTTTTTTTTTTTTTGGAGAGATTTTTGCTATAGGGCGCGTGCGCTTGCCGGACAGACAGAGACAGAGAGACAGAAAGCGAGAAATCACCCCCCAGGGGGGATGGTCATGCCGCAATCCCTTCTCCTTCATTCTCCTCTCGGGATCTTGGGCATGCACGCACATGCGCCCGGCGTGAGATTTAAGCCACCAGGTCTGGGATGCAAACCGCGGTCGACTATGAGGGAGTCCAGCGACATAGCCATTACGCTAACTGCTGGTTCCCGAGAATAATCTTTTTAAGATAATGCCATCTGGAATGATCAAAGAACACAACTAATAATTTTAATGACGTTGTGAAGATGTTTGTGTTACAGATTCCCTCTTCTTTCTAGTCCTGACATTTGCAAGAGGACTAGAACCCTATCCCTGAAAGTGGGAAACAGAAATTGCCAAATTATTTGACTTTGGTCAGTAGATGGACTTCAGTAGATGGATTATCAGTTCTCTAATTTCCTGACAATTCAAGTTGCTTCTCCTTGATTAATGTTCAGAAGCCTGGACCTGGACATAAATATAATATTTGTGGAACTCAAACATGACTTTGTTTCTTCAAGTGCGAAATGTGGATGGTTATTGTTACTCAACTTAGAGAGTAATATGAGGACTCAATGGGCTAATTCATGTGAGACACTAGGAACATCGCCTGACTTAGCAAAAGCTCAATGAATGTTACTTATTATTATTAGTAGTAATATCACTATTACAAATGAATATAATAAAAAGCAAATAACCTTAGATAAATTAATAATTTGTCTTAAAAGTGCAATCAACTGAAGCATAATGAATTTTTCATTTGTTCTCCCATTGTGTGGACATTAGCCGAATTTGATCATAAGAGCTGACATCTCTATTACCATGGAATAAATTCAGGAGGAAGTTTCCTGCGAAGTGATTGGAAGTAAGTGAATAAAAGGAAGAATAAAGAAAGATAGGTTGGCTATTGATTGAAGACAGCATTTTTCATGTCAAGAATAAAGAGTCTAGGGAGTTTAATCCTCTGTCTGAGGAAGTTTATTAAAATTCTCAATGAGCTTTGGCATCTTATACAATCTAAAATAACTGTCTTTGGAAAATCACAAGCAGCTGCATGTTATGCTAGTTTCTGGATCAGGAGACTAACTTCAGTGCATGTACACAGATACTGTAGGGACAAGCTGTCATCTCTAAGGATGAAGCACCCTGACATTATTCACGTGTCAAACACCTATTTGTTGTTGTTTGTACAGTAGCTGTCAGAAAACCAAGCAAGGTATAAGTTTCTGTTTCTTTTGGCTATAATTAATAACAAATAGGCAACTTTTAAATGAATGATCCTTTTTGGCTTTCTTGGTTTGGATTTTTTTTTTAATGTAAAAACAACAAACTTCAGACTGGGATTTCCTTTATTATTTTTTTTTCAAGAGTCAATAAGAAAAAAAAACATCTGTAGCTGATATAAAGAAAATATACATCTACGTCTGGCCAGTTATTTTTTTAAATCATGGATTCTTAATTGTCTATTTGTATAAGTCTAGTTTCTTTAGTGAGAACTGTTGAAAACAGGATATCTCATGTGTTTTTCATGCCCATCTAATAGAAGGAAACTACTGCTTGGGTCAGAACCCAGCTAGCATGAAGCGACTGCTACCACCACCCCCCTGCAGAGACTGTGATACTGGGACATTTCCCAGTTTGGCCTCTTCTCTGAAGTTTCTGATTTTGTGGGAACAAAATGACAGTGTCTTTCTTTGGACTATGGACAAATAATAGTACTTTCATATGTACATATATATTGAGAGGTTTTTGTTTTTGCTATAGGGCACATGCACTCACAAGAGAGACAGAGACAGAAAGCGAGAAATCTGCCTTCAGGGGAGATGGCCACACTGCAATCCCTTCTCCTTCCTTCTCCTCTTGAATCTTGGGCACGCATGTACACGCACCCGGTGTGAGTTTAAGCCACAGTCCGGACTCAAACCACGGTGGACTAAATGGGAGTCCAGCGACATAGACATTATACCAACTGCTGGTCCCTCCAAGGCTAATTTCATGACCTGTTTATATATAACAAGTATATAATAAATAAAACTTGTATTGGAATTGCTTTGAGTAAACATATAATTGATTAATTAGTCTCAACCTGTTATTTCTGCCACAAGTGGCCATTTATATCCTGTTGAAACATCTAAATATATAAAATAATTTATAACCATTAATGAAAATTAATTAAAGATCTGAGTGAAAAGTCCTAGTTCTAACACTATTGTAAATGATAATACTTCAAAACTTCCATGAGCTGGACCTAACAAGTGTTCAATGGAAGGAGAGAAATACTCTTTAATCATTAGGTGATTTGTCTCAAATTTAATAGATTTTGAAACACAGTTAAATACCTCAGAAAACTGTGATCACTGACCATATATTAGCCCATGGTTAAGTCACATTACTGGGAAAAAAAAATCAGAAAATGCCTTCTGATGAGAAACAATTCAATTAATACTCTGAAAGACAAATCCTATCCTCATGAAAGTATTTTTTCAAATCCTCAAATATATATCCAAGGTAGACATGAATAGTAATGATGCTCTTCTTCTCTGATCCAAAATGATAGATAATATGTCAATTTTTCCTCACATTTCAAGCCAGCTTTCTTCTTAATAATGACAATCCTCTGTGTCAAAACCCTACATGAAAAGAGAAAAGATTTAGCAAAATTTTTCTATTTTTATTATTATCAAGTTTTTTTTTTGTTTTTGTTTGTTTGTTTGTTTGTTTTTAAATTTAGACTATGGCTTAGAAAAAATTTGCAATTATTTGCACGATTTGCCAGTCTAGTTGGTTTTGGTATTTTAAAGAGGAATATTTATATGCCAAAGAACTTGAACAAGTAAAGATCCCAGAAGTTTAATGTCCTTTCAGAACTTTTATAATAATATCACAAAAGTTAGAGGGAGACTGACTAGATCCTTAGCAAAGCAATTTTCAGTACTAAATTTTAAAGCAAAGCTGTCCTTTTATTGCATTCTTTTTCATACTTGAATTCAATCCTTGTCCTCATAAAACTGTAGAAGCCTGCCTCTGGCCACATGTATAGGAGGATAGGCTTACTTTTCATAAACATATTTTCTAGCAAATTGCCCCTACTCCCAGCCTTTTCTAAAGGGGAAATTTCAAGTGGCCAGTTGAGTGTTGTCATGGACCCATTCCCAAGGATTGCTGAATAGGGTCAACAGAGAAACAAACCATTAAAGAAAATAGAACTGAACCATTCCTCTTCCCTCTTGAGAAATGGAACTTTAAAACATGTAGTAAGGAACCAGCAGCTGGCATAATGGTTACGTCACTGGACCCCCACATAGTCCACCGTGGTTTGAGTCCCAGACCCAGTGGCTTAAAACTCATGTCAGGCACATATGTATTCATGCCCAAAATCCCAAGAGGAGAACAAAAGAAGAGGGACTGCGGTGTGACCATCCCTCCTGGGAAGTGACTTCCTGCTTTCTGTCTCTCTGTCTCTTGGTGTGACCATCCCTCCTGGGAAGTGATTTCCTGCTTTCTGTCTCTCTGTCTCTCTGGTGAGCACACGTACCCTATAGCAAAAATCTCTCTCAGAAAAACAAACAAACAACATATAGTAAGATGCTTGGAAGTATTTGAGCTGAAGGTCTCAGCATGAATTAAGATTCACATGCTTGGGACCAGCAGTTATCATAATAGCTATGTCACTGGACTCCCACTTAGTCGACTGCGGTTCAAGTCCTGGACCCGGTGGCTTAAACTCATGCTAGGCGCGTGTGCGTGCGTGCCCAAGATCCCAAGAGGAGAATGGAGGAGAAGGGATTGCTGCATGGCCATCCCCCCTGGGGGGTGATTTTTCGCTTTCTATCTCTCTGTCTCTCTCTGTATGTCTTGTGAGCGCATACGCCCTCTAGCAAATACCTCTAAAAAAAAAAAAAGATTCACATGCTTATTTTTGGTTACTTCATGCTAAGGTGCAAATGAAGAGAAACAGAGGCAAGAAACTGAGTTGTGAATGGTCAGGATTTAGACAGCCCCCCAGACCTTGGCAGCTTCTCAAACCCCAGTGAAGTCCCTATATTCTTTTGTCTTCTCTTATGAAGTCCCTATAAATGCCTCAGTTAGCTGCCCTACCTACACTCCACTTGTATACATTTTTTAAGTTAATTTATTTTTTAATGAGATAGAGAGTTAAGACAGTCATCTTCAACAGGGTCTCACACCACAATTTTCCCTTCCAACCTTCCCAGTCAGCCAGGATTACAGGCACATGTGTATACCTGGCATCTTTCAGATAGCTTCTATCACTGAGCAGCAAGCAGGGTGCTAGCACTGTGCCACAGTGGCTGGGTCCTTTATGGAGTTATTCTTTCAAGTTTTGAAATGATGGAAGAATCTTTAAAAGAAATGCTCTCATGTCGATAATATGGTTTCATTTTTCATTTCCAGGAAGTGCTTCAAGAAATATTTGAACCTGTTGACCAAACAGTATCAGAAAACATAGACCAGTATGAACTATGGAGCCATACAGTGGTTCAGTGGTAACACTGTGAAGCAAGCCTACTTGGGAAGTTTCCAGCTTCACATCTCGAGACTGTATGTGCCTATAATCCTTGACTGGCTGAGACTGGGGTTATTGAAACATGAAGATACTGTTGGGCATCTCACTATTGATGGATGCACAGCACAATAGGTATTACATTTCTGAAGGCAATAAAAATTGTTCCTTTTTATTTTATATAAAAACATTTCAATGTGTATCAAAAATAATCAGCTTAATGGATAAAAACCAGAAAAAAATGTTAAGAGAAGTTTGCTCAAGGCTTAAAGCTAGGAAAAAAGTTAAGATTCAGTTCAAACAGTAGGTAGATGAATCTATCAGCAGCTCAGGAGAAGACAAAAATCCTTAAATCTTGAAAACAAAGCATAGAAGAAAGGCAATAATGTTTTAGTCAAAATTCATAAAATTCTATTTCATCACTAATTCACTCATGTAATTAACTCTTTTCTGTTGAATTTGCCGTGTTACTATGGTTTGAGTTTTCCATTTAAATTTTGGAAATTACGTACAACACTATTATTGATCATTCTGGACTTGTCCCTACCATTAAGTTGGCCATTCTCTTGGTTGTTTTTTGTACTCTTATTTATGTGTGCCTGACTTTAGTTTTCCTGGTATAACACGCCCTTCAGAACGTCTTGGAGAGCTGGTCTGGTGTTGGTAAATTCTTTCAGGTTTTGTTAATCTGAGAATGTTTTTGTCTTTTCTTCCCACATGAAGTATTCTTGGTTAAAATTGTTTTTCACTTAACACTTTGAGTATTTTCCCCATTCTTTCCTTCCTTGCATTGTTCCCGATTCTTTCCTTCCTTGCATTGTTTCTGATGAGAGGTCCGACATTAACCTGATGGGATATCCTTTGACAGTAACTTGACTTTTCTCTCTTGCCAATTTTAGTATCTTTTCTCTCTGCCTGTGGTTTTGGCAAATCTGGCTATGATGTGCCTTGGGGAAGATCTTCTTGGGTTGATTCCATATGGGGTCCTTTGTATTTCTTGGATCGGGATATTTGAAGGACTTTCTAGGTTTGGAAAATATTCTTCCTGGATTTCCTGGAATTGATTATCATTGTCCTTATTGGTTCTTTGCCTTCTGGGTTACTGATTAGTTTGGGCGTTTAATAGTATTCAGTATTTCTTTTATATTATTCTCTTTTTTGTTAGTTTTTGTTATTTTCTCAGTCTTCTTGGTGAATTTTTCTAGATCAGAGGTTTTGCATTCTCTATCTGAGATTCAATCTTCTGCATGATCTAATCTGCATTTAATACTTTTAAAGGAGATTTTGCCTTCCTGTATTACAGCCTTCATTTCTAACAATTCCATTTGATTCTTTTTTATGGTGTATATTTCCTCTTTCAGATAGTGCAAGAATTTTCCCACCTCCTGGAACTTGTTGTCTCTTTTCTCCTTCTTCTTCTGGAGTTTGTTGTCTCTCTTCTCTTGCACCTGTGTTAGCTTTGTCACTATGAATATTTTAAATTCTTTATCTGACGTTTCTATGAGTTCCAGTTTATTGTCTGTAGAGAATGAGGAATTATTCGTTTCCCTTGGGTTTTCATATTTCTTGTGTCTCTGTGGTGGTTTCTGGTCATCTGATGGGTTATACATTTCTTCCTAATTTGGGGAGTTAAATCTGAGTGGTTAGAGGCATGCAAAAGGTGTTCTGCAGTATTTCTGCAGTTCCATTTTTCTCCCTTTGTGTAGCAGATCCTGTGGGAATTGAAAATTACTCTGACTTTAAAAGCGTTCAAATATTTGGCTACTGTGCAAATAGACCTGTCTAGAAGCTGTGTGGAGAGGCTGGGTGGAAAAGTGAGAAGGGTAAAATAAAAGGAAAAGAAAATAAAGAAAAAGAGAGAAAAATAAGACAAAAAATAAAAAAGGAAAAGAAAAAAATTTCTTTTTTAAAAGCAAAAAATGAAAACCGTACACCACGCAAGCACACCACACAAAAAGGGCTACTCAAAACTCAAATGTAGATGCCTAGCTATTGGCCTTTCTTATGTGGGAGGGGAAGATGTTGAGAATTAGTAGGATAAAAGAGTCAGAAAACTAAGAAGTTTAAAAATTAAAAAAAAATATATTAAGAGAGTGAGATGGAGAAAGAGAGAGAATACAGAGGATGCTCTGCCTACTAGATCTTGGGGTCAGGATGGTGAAGTCTTGGCAGAAAATCTTCAGTTATCCTGTTCAATGTAGTTTTCTTTTCTTTCTTTTCTTTTGGAGAGATTTTTTGCTATAGGGCATGTGCGCTCGCCAGAAAGACAGACAGAAAACAAGAAATCACCCTCCAGGGTGATCCTCTCAGATCTTGGGCACACATGCACACATGCCCGGTGTGAGTTTAAACCACTGGGTCCAGGACTTGAACTGTGGTCAACTACATGGGAGTCCAGCGACATAGCCATTATGCCACCTGCTGGTCCCACGTTCAATGTAGTTTTAAGTGTTAACTTACGAAACAGTTTTGCAGAAATTATTTCAGTTTTATTATTTTGTTGTTGTTAAAGCAGTTTTGAAAGATTATTGCATTTTTTAAAATATTCTTTAAATAGAGGACAGTAATCCTCTTTAAGAAAAGACAGGACAGCCACTTCTAGAGACAGAAAAAAGTATTTTTGTTAAGTAGGTAATGATATTATATGAGCGCATTTCTTTTTGTTCTTCCCTAAAAATCATACAAACAAAATCCACAAGCCAAAAAATAGTTACTTTGAAAATGCATTAGAAAATGGGTTTTAGAAAAAAATGGTGCTATCTATAAAATGTATTTATTTCTGTAAGTCAAGAATACTACCTATTTCTGATAGTAATAATTGTGATAAATAATTTCTCAGATCATAGGTTATAAACTATATATATAAACCTAACAGATATTCTGTAATGATTATTCCTCATTTATTCTTATTAACTGCTGTTCTATTTTTAGACAATTTAAAGAAACACCATTTGTACAATTAAAAATATTTACAAGAATAATTTCAAAAATTAGGATGTAGTCAGATCAATAACAAAAAAAAAATCACGTCATTCTTCTGTATGCTGAAAGGTAATAGATGTATTATATTATACATTTCTTCTACCTAGCGCCTAATAAATGTTGTTGCCAGAGGCACTGACTTAGCTCTCTTTGCATCTGTTTTTCAGAAACATTTTCCTGTAATGATTGGGTACTTGAGTAATGATTAAGCATCACAAACATTCCCCCTTGTTAGTCTTACAAGCCTACTGGGAAATGTATGAATTTAGAAATAGGATTATAAATTATTTTCATGATTTTTTTTAACTTGTGATTTATCTCTCCAATTGAACATAACCTGTCAAATGTTAATTGTTACCTGAAGTTGTTTCTTTCCTTAAAAAAGGAGCTCACAAATATTCTTTTTTCCTTTCTCTCATACATGTAAATGTGGACACACACTCACAGAATGATGGCCTTTGTTGTCATAGAAAGCTGTTTAATCACATATTTTTCACTTCTTAGGTTGGAGGAAAAAGCATTAGCATGTCAAGAAGAATTGAATTAAAAATGTGTAACTAGGTTGGTTGGTTATTAGTAGTCAGAATCTTTTAATTCATGTGTTTTCTTACTGAAAGTTGAGAGACTAAAGTATTTGCATAGATCTTTCAGGTAGAATTTTTATTTTGCCTGAAGTCTTAAATTGCAAATTGTACATCAATGTAATGCCATTTTCTGCACTTTGCTTCAGGAGCATCCTTTGGAATCATCACAGGAGGCTGTGAGTTCTACTAACTTACAATTGTAATCTTGTCATGATCTTTGAGCAACTTGTATTAGTTTTTCTTTTTTTTTAATGGAGACACTTAAATATACAGCAAACTAATAATGAACTTTTAATCTCACTATTTACATTCAGAGAATGGTAAGTTGAATTATTTTGAAGGTATTTAGTGTAGCTACTTTCACAAACTATTATAGATAGATAGATAGATAGATAGATAGGTTAGCATGTGTTCACTTGCAGAAACAGTCCTGGAGAACTAGACAGGGCAGAACGGCACATTGAACTATACTGCAAACCCTTCTATTTAGCAGGGCTTGGCACTTAGTGCCTACAGTAGCCTTGAAGGTAATACAAGAAGAATTTGTGCTTAGACACATCATTTGAACCCTTCAGACTTTAGCCATGAAGGAATGAGGGTTCTCTGTGGTCAGACTTAATATTTAAAGAAAACCCAGAAATTTAGGATTTTCTCTGTAAAATAGAAAATAACTGCCTTTATTTTATAACATGAGTGTTATGCAAACCTAGGTCCTGAATTCTGGACTCTGGATTGGGGTTTCTAAACAGCACACCTAAATAGATCACTTTGATTTTGAAATACAGATATCATAAAAATTGATCATATTTGAAAACAATGTCTAAAATATGTTATAAAAACATATGCTCAATCTTTAATAGGAAGCATAAATCTTGTCAAAGAAAGTAACAAAGCAGAATCACCAATTAATGATGGGTTGTTTCAAAGATGTTTATTGAGTGCCTGCTATAATATTCAGTTTGGTAAGATGACAGACACAACAGGAATATAAATGAGAATTCTTCCCTTCCAGGAAGTCAACTTGTATTTTGTGCTTCATGGTGCTCCGCAGTCACATCCTTCTTTTGCCAACAGTACCCCAGAGGTCTCAAGCTCCCCATTCTCCTATCAAACATCTTCTCCCTGCACTGGCTTCCCACAGGGCAACTTGTTACAGAAAAAACCCCTTTGTCAAACTGATAATATACAGTAAGACATTAATGATTGGAAATGATTAATGTTACTTTAAGGAAACTCACATTTTCCAAGAAGAGCCGGTGTAACTTCCGGGCCTGGGCAAGTCCTGTTGAATTTTCCCATATGGGGGAAAACACAGGGCTTTATCAACGCTTTCTAGAAAATCTGGTATTTCTGTTTTGCATCTGTGTTTTAGCTGTCTCACCAGCAAGAAAACAAATTAACCTGTGTAATTTTAGGTAACTTGCTTTACGTCTTTGAAATTATTTCTTCTTCTTTATACATATAATGAGAATAATTCTAAGTACTTTTTCACAGGAGTTATTTTGGCATTCAATGAAATATCAGTTCTCTGTCACATAAGGATATAGGAGATAGAGTACAATATGCAATAAAACTACATCACAGAGCTCTAGGTCACTTTTTACTCTCCAAATTTTTGAAATAAAATAAGACAATTTTCTTTTCATCACTTTTTTTGTTTTTGAGAGGTTTTGCTATAGGGCATGTGCGCTCGCCAGAAAGACAGAGAGAGACAGAGAGACAGAAAGTGAGGAAATCATCCCCCAAGGGAGATGGCCATGCTGTAATCCCTTCTTCTCCATTCTCCTCTTGGGATCCTGGGCACGCATGCACACACGCCTGGCGTGAGTTTAAGCCACCGGGTCTGGGACTTGAACCACAGTCGACTACATGGGAATCCAGCAACATAACCATTATGCTAACTGCTGGTCCCTCTACTTCTTTTTGTGTGTGTGTGTATGTGTGTGTGTGAGAGAGATTTTGGCTGTAGGGTGTGCGTACTCGCCAGAGAGACAGAGGGAGACAGAGAGACAGAAAACAAAAAACTCTCCCCCCAGAAGGTTGGCCATGTCACACTCCTTCCTCCTCCATTCTTCTTTTGGGACTTTGGTCACACATGCACACGTGCCTGACATGAGATTAAACTGCTGTATTTGGGATTTGAACTCTGTTGGGAGTGAGTCCAGTCACGTAATCATTATGTCATTTGCTGGTGCCATCACCACTCTGTTTTAATAATTTATATTTGATTATTTTTAATTGCTCACTACTGCTTTCAGTAACAAAAGAAAAAAAAATCACCAAATAACTTTCATTTGAACCTATTGTTTTTCAAATTCCATTCTATAGGACTCGTTATTAAAGAAATCCTCAAAGAAACTTTACAAACTAATTCTGGAAAGGTAGCTTTATTAAGGTGGAGTTTGGGCAGTTAACCCACAACCCTGTCCTCAATAGAGTCATCACTGAAAGTTTAGAACTGACAATACAACTTCTCAAAACAAAGAACTTGTAATGTGTATCTATTTCTTTATCCAGTACTCATAATTTTAGCTTCATTAGAACCATGAACTTACCATAGGCTTATAATAATGCAGAAAATTATTATAAAAAGGTGATTTTTAATATTGTTTTACTCTTTTGATGTAACTGCGTTTACCTAATTTTACATTTCTAACATTCTATACACTGCCAAACATGAACATACGCAGACACACACAGCTTTTATTATTTGTTTGATTTGTAAAGGTAAAAGTATACATACTTCTCTGCACCTTGTTTTTCTTGATTAAGAATAGGATTCTTCAATCCATCTATCTATCCATCCATATCCATCCAACTATCCAGTCACCTGTTTGTCCATCTATCCATCTATCATCTTCCTTCAAGTCAGTAATGATCATTTAGCTTCAAAATACTTACACAGCATTCTCTATGGTATATTTTTACCACTTTTTTATTGACAAACATTTCTATTTTTCTTTTGTTTTGTTCACCATTACAAATAGTACTATATTTTTGTTTTTTTATTTCTGTAAAAGAATTTACCAAAAGTGTGATTGTTGGGAGAATAGATCAGTTGACTTTTACTTCGAATGTGTCTTCAGGTGACGTTGTACTAATCCTCACTCTCACCACATCAAGTGTGAGAAAATAATTCTGCTTACAGTCTTGTCAGTCTTGTCTGTACTGGATGTTATGATTTATTTATTTATTTTTAAACTTCTGTGAATTTCTTCATTGAAAAATTATCCCTAATTAACTTCAGGTTTTTTTTTTTTTTTTTTTTTTTTTTTTTTTTCCTCCTAGTCGAAGCCCCCCTTCATAGAGTTGTAGCCCCAGATTCTACCTCTGTGTGCTGGAGGCTCACATCTGTGTGCTGGGAACCATTTCCAAAGAAGGCAAAATCAAAGCTGGCAGCTCTCCTATGAGGTGTCCGGCCCTATAACATATTACCCTTTGGTAGCTTAACCACCCTTTTCCCTTTCTCTTCACCTCACTTCTTTATTTATGCAAAAGTAGAAATAACCTGCTATCCCATCTATCGAGGCAGTGTTTCCAGTGGGAGAAATTCCAAATGCAAGCTGTCTAGAGACTGTGCCCTAGGGCTACTGACCCTCAGCATCATACTGCCTTTGGTGCCATGGCGAGCTTTCTCTTGATATTGCGAGGTGTTTTTTTTTTTTTTTTTTTTTTTTTTTTTTTTTTTTAATTTTAACCTGATAGATGGAGTCGTCGTTACATTTTTTTTTTCATATTATATGGTCATCTTACTTATTTCTTGTGGAAATTGTTAACAACTTCCATTTGTTTTATGGAATTGAGTTTCTATCTCATTAAAAATAAGTTTGGAGCTTTTTTCACCTAGTGACTGCAGAAGTTTCAAAGTAAAGGCTGTATTAATTCTAATAGATAATGTGTTTTCTAGTATTTATATCAATTTTTTTCATACAATTTATTTTTCTAACAAGAATTAATATTATTTGGAGAATTCAAGAGCTCCATTTCAATCTTTTCTCTCTTGTCAGTTTTGTTGATATAATTTCTTTTCCTTTCCTTTTCCCTTTCCTTCTCTACTCCTCTTCCTTTACTTTCTTTTTCAAATTTTCTTTACTTTTTAAATTCCAAGGTCTCCCTTATAAAATACTGTATTTTGCAATAAATATATTTATTTTATTTACTATTGTTACTACATTTATTACACATTTGACATTGCATTTAGCAATTTAACTCTATAACTATCTATTGGAAGACATGCTGTTGACTACAGTTGCATGGTATGCCCCAGTACAGATTAGGTTTGTGGGGTAATTTCTGTTCCCTCTGCACCTCTTCCTCTAGTCAACTACAGATCTGTGCCAGAGCACCTGCATTAATTACAGGGAAGAGTCGCTTTGTCACTCCCCATCTCTGCCAGCCTTCTTGTGGAAGGCCACAATTGTACATGAGTAGCACTGTAGGTGGTCAAATTCCTAAATTCTTCAGTAACAAAGCACGGATGTAGAGCTTCTGGCCAATTCATAAACTTTGGGCTAGTACAGGATTTTGGGGGACAGCCTTTTCTCTCGTTTAGCTGTCTTGCCTTGATTACTGCATTATTCTAGGGAAGAGAAAGAAAAGGGTTAGAGTTAGGCTTCACATTGCCATTTTAGCTTGATTGCCATCTGAAATGAGTGAAAGTGAGCAAATAGAAAGGGAAATTGAGCCATAGACATAACCCAAATACCACAGCCTCTACCGCTGTGGCTTAAGGTCTCTTCTGAAAAGAAATGATACTGATACTAGGAAGTGCAAATACCCCTCAGAATGTGTCCACTCTGCCCTCTGCTGTTTATAGATACTGATCATATTGAGCCGTCTAGTCCATGGCATTATCCTACAAGTTCAGGTACCATTGTTATCTCCATTTTTTAGGAGAGGAATTGAAGCAATAAACAATAGTTTTCCCCGAAGTTAAGTAGCAGAATTAGAATTCTCAGCCAAGCAGTCTGTCTCAGGTCAGATATCTTGTGATGAGTAAGCTGCTGATTCGCCTGGCTTTTGGGTAGAGTTGAGACTTCACTACAAATATTGAGAGGCACTTAGGTTTTTTACTCAATTTACCACATGACTTTGCAACTAGTTACTCTGTTTCATTGTGCAGCGCTAGGTTTCTAAACAGAACATCAAGTTAGATTGATGATCGTGTGTGTTGGAGATAACTTGATCATTTTGCAAATGCATTTAGATAAAAGCATTTTTACATAATCAGATAATTTTAGATAAAATATCTAATAATAACTGCTATGAACTGAGTATGTACCTGCATGAAAGTATCCTGATAGGTAGTCTATATACATTATTTTTAATACTCAGAACATACTGCAATGAAAATACTATTATTCTTAAGAAGAAGAAACTGAAGCATTAAAATGTTTTAAAACAGCACTTTTGGGACCAGCAGTTAGCATAATGGCTATGTCGCTGGACTCCCACGTAGTCGACTGCAGTTCACATCCCGGACCCCGTTGCTTAAAATTCACGCCGGGCGCGCGTGTGTGCGTGCCCAAGATCCCAAGAGGAGAATGGAGGAGAAGGGATTGCGGCGTGGCCATCCCCCCTAGGGGGTGATTTTTCGCTTTCTGTCTCTGTCTTTCTCTGTCTGTCTTGTGAGTGCACGTGCCCTATAGCAAAAACAAAAACAAAAACAAAAACAAAAACAAAAACAAAAACAAAAAAACTCTCAAAAACAAAACAAAAAAAACAGGACTTTCTATTTTTTGAGAGGTTTTTTGGCATGTGCACTCACTGGAGGGAGAGGGAGACAGTAAGAATTAAAATGAGAAATCACCCCCAAGAGGGAATAGTCATGCCACAATTCCTTCTCATCCATTCTCTTCCTTGAATCTTGGGCACGCATGCACATGTGCCCAGCGTGATTTTTAAGCCACCAGGTCTGGGACTCAAACAGCGGCCATAAATGTGGGGTTCCAGTGACGTAACTGCCATGTTATCTGCTGGTCTCTTAAACAGAACTTTTCAAGACCAGCTGGTGTCTGGTAGTAAAGATGGCTGGATCCAACATAGCCAAGTTGGAATGGACCCAGCAGCTTGAAAAACATACCAGATGTGTGCATTTTATGTGTGCTCCAAATCCCAAAAAGAGTGAGAAATGGAGAAGAGGTTGCAGCATGGTCATCCCCCTGAGGGGTGCTTTCTTGCTTTCTCTCTTCCTCTCTCTTTCATCTGTCTCTCTCTCTCTCTATCTTCCTCTCTTCAGCAAATGCATGCACATTATAATAAATTTTAAAAAAAAGTAGAAAGGAAAACAAACCAAATTTTCAATGCTCTCTGCAGTTCCATAATGCCTGCAGTTTCATAATGGGGCAAAATGCAAAGCTTTTGAGGCTATATTACATGAAGGAGAAAGAAAAAATCCTAAAGAAAGGAGTCCTCCTAAGATAGACATTGAACTTAGGTTTCTCTGAAGGGCATTTGTGAAAGATCACAGGAAAAAGGAACACCAAGGAAGGAGGGAAGGAGGGAGGGAGAGTGGGAGGAAAGAAGGGAAAAAATAACAAGGGCAAAAGAGTCCAATTGTGTTTTTAGAATGCAGGCCATCATGGGAAAGGCAACCTCTGCCATTTTCCATCAATGCTACAAACAATGAAGGATCGAAGGCTGTCTAAGAATGTCTGGAGGCTGCCTGCACTGATCAGCAGTCGTGAGCGGAGATAAGATAGCTCGCAGAGAGGAACAAATGAACAGCATGTCATGCACGAGTCTGGAGTAATTAATATCACTGGGACCTGAGTGTGGCGTTATCGTCTGCCCCGGCGCCTCTCTTTATTTCCTGACTACACTATTAAAAAATGAATCACGCACACCTACATAGCATTTTGTCAGGATAATGATAAGCCTTTTTAAAATTACTCACTGCGACTCTGGGTCAGCCACACGGGCTGCCCTAAGTACTATGGAGGAGAAAAAAAATGTCCTTGTGACATCCTTATTGTGCTGAGAGATGGATAGGATGGGGAGGCAGAAGGTAGCAGGTTTTGCAGAAGGTAGCAGTTTCCTGAAAGGCGAGAACTGTACCTAATGTTCTAAGAGTTTCCATTTTATTTACAGAGTCAGCACACCTTTAATTTCTCTGTCGACTAAATAATGTGCTCCCATTTATTTATCTATGCTATACATAGATATAATATACATAAATAGCATATATGATACTTATTTCATATATAGATATGTATATGTGTGTGTGTGTGTGTGTGTGTGTGTGTGTGTGTGTGTGTGTTATTTAATGATTTTTTTGGGGAAATATAAGCACTAAGGATTTGCCTAGATTTTTTTCATTAATTTATGCATTTTTTTAATTTATGCAATTTTTGAAATGACCTGTAATACTAAGGAAGTGGTTTTTAATCTTTTCTCTGGAAAAGAGCAATGGAGACAGTCAAGAAAAATGTGAGGAAAATAGTTTATATAATATACAAAAACAACATGCAGACTTTTTCAGTGTTGGGGTGTTTAGAACATAGATTTTGTCTTTCCTATTTTAAAATCACAGTAAGATTGCAAACGTGCTTTTGCCGAGTTAAATTAGAATAAGAGAGATAACTGTTTATGAAGCTCTGTCCTTGCTGGAAAATTATATTCTTAACCATCAAAATTCTGAATCAAAGCATCAGTCACTATTCTGTCCTTCCAGTTTCTCAGAGGCTACTAAATATGATGTACACTAACAAAACAGATGGGTAACAAATGTAAATAATAGTTATAAATTACTTACATAGTAGATATGCACATGGTGAATAAAATATGATATTGGAATCATTTCTAAATTGTTCCCTGTAACTAATGACTGCAAATGGGTGATTTCAGCCACAGTGGTCAAGTTCGGGTACCGTTTTCACACTGAGAAACTCAGCTTGTCACCTGGAGAGCCTTCACGTCATTTCTTACAGAGCACTGTCTGAGATCCTGTGCTTGGTGTTGTGTGGAGTATGGGATAAAAATGACAGGTGGCATTATAATATTCTGCTGGGGTAGGCTGTGTGAAAGTGAACCATAATTCTGGGGAAATGAGATAAATACTACCATGGAGATATCAATATAGAGCTGTGAAAGGAAAGGAGGTATAATTAAATCTGACGAGAAAGTGCAGGAAGACCTCACAGAGGAAGTGATAATCAAGCTGAGCCTTTCTCTCCTTTTAATTAGTTCTTCCCTATATCCATCTGCCTGGGGAAAATCCTAGGATTTTTCTTGAAGCTATGTTTTCCCTTGCTGATCTTCTATGCACACAGTATTTACAAAAACACCCCCCCACACACACACAGCCCATAGATGATTCCCAGAGCTTCCCTCCCAGCAGTGTCTGATTCTCCCAGTTGCTTTATTCCTTTATCCCTCCTGCATTATGTTCAGTCCAGCTCCCATCAGATCCAATATAGTGGTCTTCTAATTGATCCAAACATGCTTGACTCTCCTGCCTTCAGAAGGCAATTCCTGACATGCTAAACAGATTATTACCACCCTACCCAAGGCCTTCAGTGACTTGCTCTTATTTACAGAAGAAAGCTCACACCTCTTCCGTACTGGTCTCCCCTCATCCAGGCACAACTGATGTTCACGTGAGTGTCTGCCCCTGTACCCTGTCACCCTTCATTACCCCTGTGGGGTTGCCTTTCTCTCCTGAATTTTGGGGTGTTGTGTTACCAGGAAGAATTCAGTAAGCCATGGGCCACCAGAAAGCAAGAGAGGAAACCAGATGAAGGGGAAGGAGGGAAGCAAAGGGGCTTAAAAGGAGTGGGTGCTGAATTCAGCTTCCCCACGATTTATGGAGGGCCAGTCCTCCCAAGTATATCGTTATGTTCCCAGTGGACTCTGAATGAGGACTAATAGATGATGACGCTCGAGCTTAGGAGAAAGGCATATAAAAAGCCCATGATACATCCCATTCTGTTCTTAAAAGATAGTCTTTCCTCTTTTATGATCCCTAAACTTAAAATACACTTTCATGTCACAGAATTGCTTGGAGATTAGCTGCATCTCTTCTGAGCCTTTGATAACTAGAATGCTCTTACTCAGTACCCTCTTGAAAGGATTAGGAATTGCATTCCTCTTCTACTGAGTTCCCTAATTTCACGCTGCCTGGGCTTTTGCTGAATGCCTGCGTTCTCCTGCACACTAATTGCTTAGCTCTTAATAATTGATATCTTATGGAGGTGCTGGGTAAATTAATTGGTTAATGTTCATGAAAGGATGTGGAACTCAGATATAAGGTGGAGTAAAACGTGAATTTCGTCTGTTATTTGCATCATAATTTGATGTGTGCCTCTTTGTTGCTTTTATATTTCTGCCATGTTCATTGTCTCACACATACATAAACAGCTTGATTTACAGTTAGGCAGAGGAGACAGTCTGCTGAGGTGGTAAGACTTAAGACATGGCTTGGTTACATACAGCTGCATCCTCATAGCCTGCGATTCCTTCATTAAGGCATCTTGATTTTTAGAGTTTCATTTTTTTCCCTTCTTTGCAAGTTTACTTTTTTTTTTTTTTTGAGAGAGATTTTTGTTGTAGGGCACATGCACTCACCAGAGAGAGATAGAGACAGAAAGTGAGATATCATCCCCTGGGAGGATGGCCACACCACAATCCCTTCCCCTCCATTCTTCTCATTCTTCTTTCAGGATTTTGGGCACATACATACACACACACACAGCATGAGTTTTAAGCCTTCAGGTCCAGGACTTGAACTATGGTTGACTACATGGGAGTCCAGTGACATAACCCACAACCATTATGCTATCTGCTGGTCCCGCAAGTCCACTTTTGACAAATGACTTCTACCAAGGGTTGTGCTCAAGATATTTAACTTTTCTCCTGTTAATACTTCATTCCTCAGCAGTGGTTAATTCAGCAGCCAGCTTAGTTAGACGAGAGTAGGAATGGAAGAGATATTTAGTGTTAATTGAACACTCAGTTCTTCCTCAACACTCACTCTCAGCACTCTTGTACTTAGGCAGGATTCTGCCACTAATTCTGGCCAGTAGACAATGGACATGGCACAAAGAAGCTCACATGGGACCCTTTGTCCTCTCTGCCCTCTTGAAGCAAACCAGGCTAACTTCATCAGCTTGGAGCCCTGACAGAGTGCATGGAACTGAGCCCTCCCAACTGAATTCTTCTGAAGGTTTGCTGCAACCAGGAAAGAAACCCTTCTGGTTTGTCCCTCAGATTACAGTTGATAATTATTTGTTACCTCTGACACAAAAAGCATAATTTGGCACATCCTGAATTAAAAAATTTATTTGTTACCTCTGACACAAAAAGCATAATTTGGCACATCCTGAATTTAAAAAAAAAATGGATATTTGAGTAAGATGTTGCTACAAAAGGTATACAAAGGAAGATGCAGATGATCTTGCCTATATTATCTACTATGTTATCTGGAAACAGCTCTATACTTTCTTTCCTGCCCTTCTTCTCTCCTTTTTGTCCTTCCTCCCTCCTTTCCTTTCCTCCTCTCTTTTTTCCCTTATTTTCTCTCCTTTGAGGGCTAGGAATATTGATTCCTTTCCTTTTTTCTTATCATCTGCTTATTCTACCTGCTGCTTGCCAAATCCCTACCATATAATGGACATGATGTTAAAGTACAGAAGTGACTAGGGATATTTTTCTTCTTCAGGATGTCATCAGCATAATAAAGAAAACAGAAAACCATAAAAATACAGTGTTAAAGGGTTAATAGAGATGTGTATAAAATTATGTCAGTACCAAGAATGAGAAAGTAACAGGCCCTTATATCTGTGTAATATTTCCAAGGCCAATGAGAAGTTTTCTTGGGGGAGAAAAATCTTTCCAGACAGAAGGAAGACCAAGGATGCTCTCTGGCAAGGTGTGAGTAGGAAAATCAGGAGATGACAGCAACTAGGAGGTGTGTGTGTGTGTGTGTGTGTGTGCGCGCACGTGCAGGGTGGGGGATGCCCAGGCTCTTCAGATGCTCTACTCAGCTGTCTATGCAGGCACCCAGGTTGACACCTTCTCTGGAAAAGCTCACCCCACTCAGCTCCTCTGGACAGAACCAGTTATACTCCCCCTTGCTTGTCTCTTCTCCCACATCACTAAGAGCAATCTCATCTTTTTGTCCTGAATGAGCATAGTGCTCCCAGCCACCTCTCACTTTTGAAAACTTTTAGAGATCACTGTCCCCCTCTGTAACATCACCAACATCTTTTCTCATTTTCCAAGTAATGTTTTTAACCTTCTTGCTATAGCATTAGAGATATTCAGAAGTGTTTGGGGGTGATTTTTTCTTTGTCAAAAGGTCTGAATAATGTACCTGGAATTTGGTGGGAAGAGGCCAGGCCCGCTGTCATCTCATCCTCTCGATGTCTGCCCAAAGCTCGGCTCTAGCTGAATCATATTAGGAGGCTGCTGGTGAAGAAGAGAAAGAGGAAGCCCTTCATCTTGAGAGGACCGGGGAATTGGAAAGAATGAGACAAAAAGACAGTAACAGTGGACACAGGTAGTCTGAGCCTAGGTAGCCCAAACAACTTGTGCCACCCAGACAAGCAGTGTCTTTATTTATAGTACAAGGAGACACTACACATGTATATTTTACTACACTTCATAGATTTGTTGCTAGGTTATAGACAATAAGAAGCAGGTAATAAAATTATAAGGGCTTAGACATACTGGGCCAGGCATATGCCTTGGCGATAATCCCATCAAGAGAAAATTCCATTATTTTCTTTTCTAATGGAGAGAAACCCAGCTGCAGGTGTGGGGAAGTTACATGAGGCTAAAGAATTTCTCCATATGGTGTGCACCACCACACCCAGAGAAGGCTAAAGAATCTTTCAGATGCAGAGCAGGGATTGGACTTTGTTAATTAGGGTCAAGATGTTTCTTGAACTCTACCAAATGTGTCTGTTAGAATGCCCCTAGCAATTTCCACCATTTGCTCTACCTGCAGCAAGGGTCAAGAAAAGGACGAGTTGCAAAGTTTTGCCAAAGCCCAAAGGAACAAGTGGTGTTTGCTCAGGGCATGTCCCCACACCTCAAAGTCTCTCTGAGCATATCCCTACATCATCCCATGAGAACACCCATAACAACCTGTCCCACAGAGGCTGTGCATCCCTGCTGAGAAACACTGGGATCTCCCGGACTCCTCTCTCCTTTCCATTTCTCTAGGGGACTGGTCTCTCTCTCACCCATCCTGCCACTGCACAAGTGGGTAGTGTTGGAATCTCTTTCTCAAGGTCACTTCCACAGCCTGTGCTGCCTCATTTCCTCTATTGGGCAGCTTGTCAGCATCCAGAGTTCTTTCCCCTCTTCCTGGTCACCATCACACTCCTCAGGATTGTTCCTGACTTCATTCCTGGTGATGTCAAGATGGTTTTTCCAGTACCCTGGACTCTCCATCCTTGATCTCTCTTATTCTTAACCTTGTCACAACTCATTACTTAAAGCCATCCCATCTCAGCTTCTAGCTCCTTCTCCATCCAGTCCTCCTAGCTCACCTTTCCCACTGAGCTAACTCTTTACACCCAATGGTGCCATGTCCTCCTTGTCATTTATTCTAATCACCTCTTTCTTTTCTTCTTTACCAGCAACATAGAGGGCTCTTCAAGACCATCATACTTTGCACATATCACCTCTCTCTAGCTTCCCTCACTTTACTATCTGTGTAAGACTCGTATAGATTCCTCTTGAGATTGATCTTTGCACCCCACCCTCCATTGGATGCTTTGCTTCCCATTTCACTGGGAAATGGAAACAATTGGAAAGGAAGTTCCACAAGTTTCTGACATCAGACCTACCTACCTCCTGCATTTCAGCATCTGTCTTGCAAATTCCCTTCTGAGGTTCTGAAAGACTCATGTATGCTACCACCTAGGGCTTCCACCTGCTGCTTACACAGAAGATCTTTCTTCTTGCCTACCCAAGAACAATGCCCAACCTTCTCCACTCTGATTTTCTCATACGATTTCCATGTTTCAGAACTGTCAGATCCTATTCTGGTCTATGCTCATCTTCTTCCCATTCTCACTGTTTTTATGAACTTATTCATTTTTATTAATTTAGAATATTTGTATAAGAGTACGGAAAAACACTCAGACAAAAGGCTTGAGACATTTTATCTACTGCTGGTAAACATTGTTTTATTTCTACTTTATTTTTGGTTATTATTTCAAAATACCTAAATAAACACATCTTTGAGAGGGGGTACATTGCCACTAGATAGATCCACTGATATAGAACTTCATGGTAAAAATATGTAGTTTAAAAATATTGCTAAATATTGCTAAGTTATCTTTCACAGACTTCAGCAATGCATCCCCCCATGTTCTAGCCTTTATGACACCATAATACATGAGTAGCAAAATGTCTAATTGTTTTATTTTGTGATTCCCTTTGTTTTACTGAAATTGGTTGACTTTCATGCATTCATTGGACATTTGTACTTCTATTTGCTACTTTATAACTTGCGACTATTTCACTTTCATTCTTTTCCTTTGTCTCTTTTTATTGCTTTGTTTTGTGGGAGCTTTTTCTGGTATTGATTTATTGAAAATTATGCATATAATCTGTGTTGGTGCCTCTCCACTTGTTTCTTTTTTTTGGGGGGGGGAGAAATTTTTGCTATAGGGCACATGCGCTTGCCAGACAGACAGAGAGAGACATTAGAGACAGAAAGCAAAAAATCACCCCCCAGGGGTGATGGTCACGCTGCAATCCCTTTTCCTCCATTCTCCTCTCGGGATCTTGGGCATGCACGCACACGCACCCGGTGTGAATTTTAAGCCACTGGGTCCAGGACTCGAACCGCGGTCGACTACGTGGGAGTCCAGCGACATAGCCATTATGCTAACTGCTATTCTCTCCACTTGTTTTTTAATATATTTAATGAAATGGTAGCATCTTAATTGAGTTCCCTGTCAGTAGGGACACACATATACACACACTGCCATGGATACTGTGGCCATGATTGAGACTGGCTGAGGCTGAGGGTGGATTATGTCATGAAGAATCTGTTGAGAACGCCTGTTTTTCTTTCCCGTATTTATTTATTTATTTATTTATTTATTTATTTATTTATTTATTTGCTGCAGGGTGCATATACGAGCCAGATAGGGAGAAAAAGAGAGGAAAAGTTGGAAATTACCCTCCAGGGGGGTTGGCACACCACAAACCTTTCTTCTACATTCTCTTCTCAGGATTTTGGGCATGCATGCACACAAGACTAGTGTGTTTTTCAAACTGCAGGGTGCAGAACTTGAACCTGTGCATTTCGTCATGTGTGATCTAACTGCCTTAACCTCCATACTACCTTCTGACCCTGAGTACCTGACTTTCTTTCTCTTTCTGTGTGTGCGTGTGTGTGTCTTTTTGTGTGACTGTCTCTTTTCCATGGAAGAAATCAATAAAAACTTGCAAGACTTTTTTTTAAAAGATGATTCATTACGCATCAATAGCTAACTGATGCTGACAGCATTTAAAAAGGAGATGTATCTCTTCAGAGAGGGAAGGGCTTTGAATGAGACTCTGGGTTCTGGGATAACCCGAGAATTCTGGGGTAGTCCAGACTTCGAGAGTAATCTACCATTGTGGAGAGGGCAAGATGCTAGAATAGTCTTACTTCTCAGTTTTACCTAGTATTAGATTTAGCTAGAAGTGTATGTTTGGAAGGAACAGTTTGCTAAAGATATGCTGATTTTACTGCTAACTTCACAGGCTATTCTAAAGTACCTCCTCAGATATTACAAATAACTTAAAAAGTTCCTTTTTGTTTGCCCTCAGACTTAACCTATACTAATCATCACTTCTTAATGGCTCTGGACAGAACAAAACATGAAATGTCATTCATTTTAAGAATATAATCACTTATTGATTACTCTTTTTTTCAAAGAGATAGAATCAGTGTATAAGCTTTTATCCAAGAAAGTCCAGGACAGTTTATGTACTCTGTATTTAATTCAAATCCATTCAACCTCTCCTTTTAAAACTAGCATTTCAGGCATTGTGTTGCAGATAATCATTATTTTTAAAAAGGATTCATCATACTGCTTATGTGAAAAATTCACAGTAGGCAGACAATATTTAATAAGTAAATCAATAATGTTCATTTCAGGGAAAAATTAGGTATAGAATATAGCTGGAGAAGATAATAAAACAAGATCAAATACTAAATCTCAGAACTGATGAACCATTAGGGATAATGCAATTCACTGCAGAGTCAGGCTGCAGTGTTATTCGGAAGCTTACATCATAAAATGCTGTGTAAATGCAAATTCAACCTAATTTGTCATATGATTAAAATGCAAGGAATAAAAGCTCCACTGTAATCGAATGTAACAGTTGCTCCTTTAGTGAAGCAACGTTGGGGAACAAAACTTCCTCAGCTAAGGACAATTTTGCTGGTAAGTATATGAACCGATCTGCAAAAAGGTTAACCTACTCAAAGGTCCAAGTATAATATCCATGAGCTCTTCTAAACATTTATGATAAAATCAAATCACAAGTCTTTAAATTGGGAGAAATCTTTAGTATCATTTAGTCTCTCCTTTCATCACCTGCTACAAAGGTGACACTTAGGATTGCTGATGGGAGATCTTGTTTCTTCTTAAACAGAGAGCTTGACTTGTTTCAATGCTGGTATTTTTGAGATGCTTTGTGTTTTTAATGGGTCTGAAATTAGTTGTCTATAGCTCTCACTTATTAATGCTAGATATTTGTATCTTCTGACACTGCCTAAAATGCATATTATCTTTTATCTGTATAACACACATCTACATATTTGTTGGCAGCTTTCAACAGTTTTTTATTTAATATGGTTTCCAGGTATGTCATTGTTCTTTCATAATGCTTTTATGTTCTGGAAACTGGTATCCTCCTGCAAATGTATTCCCAGTTGTCAAATATTACCCTACAAGGCCGTGTCCATGAATGAAGGACTATTCCCTTTTTGCTTTGGCCAGTGCTCGGTAGGGTTGTACTTGCTGTCTCGGTGCACTGATGGCAGTAATGAAGCTTCCCTTACATTTGGCTGTATTCACACTGTGGAGAATTATTTGAAAAAAGAAAAGGAAACAAACTTTAGAGGTGATTTTCGTAGCCAAAGAGGGGGCCATAAAGATGTAATGGAAGGTAATTCCAGCAGAAGCAAGATGAGCAAGATAGAAGGGTTGAATTCCAAATATCTTCTAAAGTTCTTGGTGACTGAATATGGAGAACTCAGATAGAATAGAAAAGGGATGTAGATATTCTCAAATGGGATGACAAGGTTGGTTGATATCCGTCCCGAGCTTGGAAATAGTGTAGGGGTTGTGGTTTGCTGGATGATATCTAGCCTGTCAAAAATAAAACCAAGTGAGGGATCTTACATGAATAAAATGCTTACCAGGTATGGAGAGGGTAAAGATGTAGATTTGTCAACCAAATTACGGCTCTTCATTGAAGCCATGGAAACATATGAGACCACTGCATGAGAAACTGTAAGATGAGAAAGACAGGGGCCAGTAGGTGGCATAGTAGTTAAGGCCAAGAGTGATTCAAGTGCTGGACCTGTGGCTTAAAACTCACCCCGGCTGCATGTGTGTACATGCATGCATGCCCAAAATTCTGAGGAACATGGAGGATAAGGAATTGCGGTATGACCATTGCAACTGGTTGTCGGTCTGTCTCTCTCCCATGAGTGCGTGGAGAAATAAACTAAAATCTCTCAGGAGAAAAAAAAAAGTTGAGAAAGAAAAAGCTAGTGGGAAAGGGTCCAGTCACACTAGCATTTTGTAGAATCTAGCAAAAGGGAGGGATAGAGAATAGAAGCTGATTACCACCCTGTGCTATGTTTGCAGTTAACTGTATTAAGCAATTGGCTGAATTTCTTTCAGTGTCGATATTCCATGGTTTGAGGACTAGTCTATCTATGATAGAGTACATGAGATCTCAAGTTTCGTTTCATAGTTATGTACTTGAGTTCTGTTAACGTTAGGGCCCTGAGGTTGTCTAGTCTTATCTGGCCTTTACTATATAGTTAACATAATGATTATCATGCACAGGATATCATTGTAACTTTTTAAATTTTATTTATTTATTCTTTTATTGGAGAGGTTTTTGCTATAGGGCACGTGTCCTCACCAGAAAAACAGAGATAGAGAGACAGAAAGCGAGAAAT
The DNA here is from genome assembly GCF_000334495.1 of Tupaia belangeri chinensis. Classification (NCBI taxonomy): domain Eukaryota; kingdom Metazoa; phylum Chordata; class Mammalia; order Scandentia; family Tupaiidae; genus Tupaia; species Tupaia belangeri. The sequence continues at coordinate 2,141,530 of NW_006159510.1, forward strand.
CACCCCCCAGAGGGATGGCCACGCCACAATCCCTTCTCCTCCATTCTCCTCACAGGATCTTGGGCACACATGAGTTTAAGCCACTCGGCATGAGTTTAAGCCACCAGGTCCAGGACTCGAAGTGCGGTTGACTACATGGGAGTCCAGTGACACAGCCATTACGTTAACTGCTGGTCCCAACTTTTTTATTTTTTTAAGAGTGTTACTGGTGTCCTGACTTTGCCTATTTTCTTTGCAGAACTAAGACTTCCATGGCAGATTTCAGAGTCAGAGCTATGCATTTGGCTTTGTAGAGTAGACAGTTTTAGACTCAATCTTCTGCATTCTTCAGTAGTAAGCTCCAGGTCTTTCCAAGCAAGCTCTTCAATCAGATTTTTCTGATTGATATGACTAACAACTATAGCTGACACTATAAGCAAGACTGACTTCATTTGGTATAATTTATGCAGATAAAAGATTAATCATAACCTCACTAAAGAGTTGGACAAAAGGAAATTAACTTTTGCATTCCTGAAAAAGAATTTAAATTTTGTCTCAACATGCGCCATACAAAATTGCCTGAAGTTTCTTCTCTGGTTATTTGTCTTAAAAAAGATGTCTACGTGCTTTCTGCATCAAAAATTGAGATGCCGGTCTGGCCAGAATGGGAGGCTGGTGCTTATTTTGTGCTAAAAGAAATAGTAGGGAGAGAAATATTAATTATAGAGTAACTGGTGTTTTTTCTTTTTTAAATTTGCCAGAGGGCAAGTGTACTCACCAGAGAGAGAGGGAAAGCCCCACCCCCACCCCAATTGAGAATAGTCACACCGCAGCCTCTTCTCCTCCATTTATTCTCTTCTTTTGGGATTTTGGCAACACACATACTCATGCCTGGCATGTTTCTCAAGCCACCATGTCCAGAACAGTGTGGTCTTCCTCATGAGGATCTAACTGCCTTAGTTAGCATGCTATGGACTGGCTCTAAGAATAATTGATGGTTTTAAGAGGTTAGTGAAACATAATATTTAAATCAAGGCTGTTTAGAATATGAGGCATCTATAGAACATATACCCACATGTCTTATATGAACAAAGAACACATGTGCACACACACACACAACACGCACATACTTCTATATGAACCTAAGATAAATGTGTGCTCTGAGGAAATAAGTGAAGGTTACTAAACATGTTCTCCCTATTTTTATTTTTTTGAGATATTTTTGCTATCGGGTGCATGCATTCACTGGGGAGAGAGAGAGAGAGACAAAAAGTAAGAAATCATCCTCCAGGGGAGATAGCCATGTCACAACCCCTTCTCTTCCATTTTCCTCTCAGGATTTTGAGCACATGCACATATGCACCTGGCATGAGTTTTAAGTCACAGGGTCCAAGACTCGAAATTCTGTCAACTATGTGAGAGTCCTGTGACATAACCACTATGCCACCTGCTGGTCCCAAGCATTCTCTCCTCTAGTTATCTAGTGATTTCCAGTCTCACAAGTTCTGCCCCTCCAAGGGAATGTGAACAGAATATACTTACATGAAAGCATGTAATAAAGAAATCTGAACTATTTTCATGCTTTGTGGCCAATACCTAGGTCTTTCTTGTCATTGAACATTATTATTATTATTTTTTTTTTTTGGAGAGGTTTTTGCTATAGGGCGCATGTGCTCACCAGACAGACAGACAGAGACAGAGAGACAGAAAGCAAGAAATCACCCCCAGTGGGGATGGTCATGTCACAATCCTTTCTCCATTCTCCTCTCGGGATCTTGGGCATTCACGCACACGTGCCCGGTGTGAGTTTTAAGCCACCGGCTTCGAGACGTGAACGGTGGTCGACTACGTGGGAGTCCAGCGACATAGCCATTATGCTAACTGCTGGTTCCCCGTCATTGACCATTATTATTTCACCTACAAGTACTTGTTTCCTGACCCTCGATGAAGATTAGAATCAGTTGGAGAACTAAGAGGACTACACTAGTAGCGCAGTCTAGATGGCCAGCATCTGTGGGGTCAAATAAGGCTTCTGGCCATTAAAAACAAAAGCAAAACCCAAACCAGATAATCCTCACATGTAGCCAAGGTTCAGAATTGCTATTCCATCTAAGCATATAACTATTTTCTAAAATTATGCAGTACTCACTAAACAAAAACAGCACTGTAAAAACAATCAACAACAAAAAAGAGTTGCATTAACTAAAATGTCTTATGCCCACACAGGGGTTTCTGGTTAGTTTTATATATGTGTGTGTGTGTGTGTCTGTATATATATATACACATATATATTATATATACACACATATATATATCAGGGGTTTCTGGTTAGTTTTATATGTGTGTGTGTTGTGTTTTTAGAATCATGTACCTGCTATACTATGCTATGGAGATATTTAGTTGTTTCTGATCATTTAACTTTCCATAAGAATTTTAACTGCCCAACTTTTTCAAGATCCTGTAGAAAGATTCTCTTTTAGCCTAGTCAAGTGGAAACAGAAACACGTCAATTAAGTGGCTGGCCTGATTGCAGAGGGCTTTGTAGGAAATAAACACTTCATAATGATGAATAATTTAATGACAGGCATATCTGAATGAGTCAGAGCTGTGGTTCATGGTAAAATAAACTAAGGTTTACAGGCATCTCTCTTTCAAAGCCAAAAGATCTTAAGAAGTGAAAAATATTCATATTTGTCTAAGATTTTGATTTATATATCAACTCTGTAGTTCAATAATATTTAAAGTACAATAAAATATACTGGGCTGGAATTCTATTTGTCTAGATCACTGGAGTTTATTAAATATATAAATACATGCATACGTTTGTCTACATAATATATATTCATATGCACATACTACATAATTAGGGGAAAAGCTACAAATGACTATAGAAACTCTATCACCTCACTAGTTTATTGTCTCTTTTCTTTCTCATCTTCAGGGACTTTTATATTGACTTCATTTCAAGCTCCCAAAACTATGCCTTAGAGATCAATACAAGCTATGAAAGGCAGGAACTAGAAATCTTCTGAGATTACTTTGAAGACCACTTTCCAGACAAGCATAGAGTATTTATCTCGTTAACTAGATAATTTACCTTTCCTTTATATATTGACCATCACTAAATTCTTAACATATATTGATATTAGATAACAAGGTTATCAGTTTGTGTTTTTCATCCTATATATCATTTCATTGTATCACCATAGGAGATAGTCAATACTGATATAAAAATGCTATGAATAAGAAAGCTGAGTAGCATTAAGTTTAATATTATTGTTTCCATATGTTTTTGTTAGCATGTATCATTTTTAAAATGATGATATGTGTATTACATATTATTTAAAAAATTTTTAGAGGAAGGTTTTTGTTACAGGATGTGTGCACTCACAAGAGAGACAGAGAGAAACAGAAAGTGAGAAATCACCCCCAAAGGAGGATGACCATGCCACAATCCCTTCTCCTCCAGTCTCCTCTTGGGATTTGGGCATGCACACACACGTGCCTGGCATAAATTTTAAGTCATCAAGTCTAGTATTTGAACACGGTCAATACGTGGGAATCCAGCAATGTAACCATTACACCATCTGCTGGTCCCAACTTATTTATCGTTCTGATTTTCTGTGTCCCTCCTTCCAAGAGAGTGAGAGTTTTATGAAGGAAGGAGTTTCATCTGTTTGCTCATTACTACATTTTCAAGGCCTAGATCTCATACTGGCAGAGAGTAGGTCCTTAATAAACAATTGTCATTGAATATTAGGGAGGCAGAAAAACAATTTCTGGAGATTTGATTGGCTACCATACATACCAGTTTAATCTCATGAGCTTTGTTGAGAATGAGGTGGCTGAGTAAAGAGTCAGCCAGTCTGATTTTGAGATCTATCTTTGCCTAGACAAATGTGTTCACTCATTAATCTGGAAAGGAAAGTAAAATGGGCACAATACTTTTTCTATTTCATAGGGAAGTCCTATGGGGAAAAGGAACTAATTTGTTGGCAATTGCCTTGTAATTTATCAAGGACTGTATTATAGTATTTTGTTTTTGGCTATAGCTTTTAGTAATACTGTGTTTTGAGAATAGCAGTATAGTGGTAGAAGCAGTAACTCTCAAGACCAGTAGAAGAAAAACCATTCTAAAGCAGTTTAATCTGGTGTTTTTCATGCCCCTCCTCATCTCTCATTTAGAACCCCTATTTTTTACTTGAAGCAAGAGTGACTTTGGTGGACATAAAGAGCACTGCGTGTCACTCAGCACTTATGACATTATACCAAAGGTCTCGGTTAATGTACTCTATATCCATCACAGTGTAAGCAATGCGAGAGCAGGGAAAATATATGATATTCTGTATCCACATTGCATACAATGCCTGTGTGAGAACTCAGCTGCTCAGTCCATACTGGCTGCATCAAACCAAGTCATTGTCTAGTTGCCATTTTCTATTTCTTAATATCCCCAACAAAGCATTATTCTGTGCCCAATTCCTCTTGGATTTCCTTAAGATTTGCCTGCAAAGAAATAAAATGAAACAAAACAAAACATTCAGCCTCGCAGATATGTGTTAAGAAACCTTAAATAGCATGGAATGCAAACAATGCTGTGAGCTAGTCTAAGTAACCTGACGTAATCCCAGTTTTTGCTTTTAATTGTATTATTTTCTATGTTTGACACTGATGACTATCCGAAGCAATGCACTTAGAGAAGATGATCATTCTTTTTCATTCACAAATGAATAGCTTGAAGAGCAATAAGCAGGAGGAAAGGAATAAGACAGCAAGTGCTTACTGAACATTAACTGTATAAATGGACTTATTAAGTTAAAGAGAAATCTTTCAACATAAAAATTCTTTATAGCCTCGATTTTACTTCAAACCATAATTTCTTCACAGCTTTTTAGAAAATTGGTTTATTCTCTCATTTAAATGCAAAATTGACTGACATGTAAATAGAAACTATGAGAAGACATTTCTTGTTTTAAAAAATAAAAGCATACATTTACTTAACCATGCAACAAATTTAAATGTAAACTTTTTATTTGCCATAGGGTGTGTGGGCTTACCAGAAAGACAGAGGAAAAGTGAGAAAGCACTCTCCTCAGGGGGATGGCTATGCCACAATGCCTTCTCTATTCTCCTCTCAGGATTTTGATTTTTGTGCACACATGCCTCGTGTGATTTTTAAGCCGCTGGGTCTAGGACTTGAACTTCACAGTCTGCTGTGTGAGATCCAGCCTCCTTCCTCACATGCCACCTGCTGACTCTCAATGTAATTTTTATTAGGTTTTATTTTTAGGTGTGGATGACAAAACCATGTAGTCTAGAGTTAGAAAGAACTAGACATAAATTCTGGCTTTACCAGTCATTAGCTTTAGGATCTTAGGTTAGTTACTTCTCTGAGTTTCTAAGTGTTTATGTTCTAAAATAGGTATTGCATATCTAAAAATTAATATGTCTGCTAACTTTGCTGAAATAGCAAAACTCCCCAAATTTCAATGGCTAATAGCAACATTCATTTCTCGTATTACAGGAGGCAATGCAGATTTGTTATATTTCTGCTCCAGATTTTAGGTCTTCCATTTCTTCTCACTGGGGACTCAGATTAAAAACTGCAGCCCTAAAGTGACACATGTCTATTTTCTTTAAAAATGAATTCAGTCCTATTTACTATCTTTTGTCTATTTTTTTTTTTTTGAGAGATTTTCGCTATAGGGCGCATGCGCTCGCCAGACAGACAGAGAGAGACATAGAGACAGAAAGCGAGAAATCACCCCCCAGGGGGGATGGTCACGCCGCAATCCCTTCTCCTCCATTCTCCTCTCAGGATCTTGGGCACGCACACACACGCGCCCGGTATGAGTTTTAAGCCACCGGGTCCGGGACGTGAACCGCGGTCGATTATGTGGGAGTCCAGCGACATAGCCATTACACTAACTACTGGTTCCCAGTCCTATTTACTATCTTAGAATCAGAGGAGCAGAGAGAAAAAGAGAGATAGAGCCAGTGTACACAAACTCTTATGTCATGTCCTCTCTCTTCTCATGTGGCATAAACAAGCCACATGACTATGACTAAGGTCCATAGGCAGATACGTATAGCCAGCTCACAGGCAGCAGCTCAGTCACACAGTAACTAAGTTAAATTTTATTACATTACAAACATTAAAAAATTATTTAGTTGGGAACCAGCAGTTAGCACTATAGTCACCTGACTATATAGTTTCAGACTGCTCCTTGTTTGGTAGTGTCTGTTGTGTGCATACACCATAATTTATAAATCTGTTACTGTTGATGGATGTTCGGTGGGTTAAGATTTAAGGGCTGCAGGGCACATATGTGGTGGTTCCATAATAAAATTTTGTTCATTTTTCTGTCTTCTGCCTCTCATGTACCCGTTTTGGTGACTAAAATGAATATTTAAATGTCTTATGTCAACTCTGGGTCCAAGATAAATACACATTAGAGGTTGAAGGAGGAACACAAGTCTATATCAGGCTAGACATTAAGTAGCAACAATCATGAATAGTCTAATTTTTTGAATCCAGAAAAGGCTGTACCTGGAACAGGTGCTATAATATAGAACTTGGGGAGTCATTTGCCAAGACTCCCATATTTAATCAGTGTGGTTAAACCAGTTATCAGATACACTAATTTCATTAAAATGTTAGAGCAAAGCACATGTTTATGCATGGAAGAAAATAAGTTATTTCTTAATGTTCTTCCTTTTTTATAGCTTAAAGCATCTCCTTAGTATCTTCCAGGTAGCTTAAAAAATCTCCTTAGTATCTTCCAGGTAAATTTGGCATTGGTAGGAGCTGCTTATTCATTTTCATGTTTTTAATTTAAAAAATTTACTGGGATTAGTACTTAACAATTTTTAGTAAAGATTATTATCAACTCTTTTTAAATTTAGTGTCCATTTGGTGCTATAACTTATTTCATCATATATTACCCAAAATTTCAAAGTGAATTCAGTCCTATTTACTATCTTAGCATCAGTAAGTTCTGTCTGGAAGATACTTAGGGTTGTTTTATTTTTAGACAATGAAAATAAAGATTTTAGTTTTTGTTTCTTTTTTTTTTTCTGTTGCCCCTTTTGCTTTCTTAGTGCATGAAAGCAAGTATCTGAAAGTATTTTTAGCCAAGCCTTATTTAATGATTTTTTATAGGGCATAGCTTTGGACTAGGTCTTTCTTAGGGAAGCATGAGGCCAAATATGTATTATACTCTCTGGTCACAGCCTCTGTCTCCCCTCTAGCTAATGTCAGCTCTAATCAAATTGGACTTGTAGCAAGGTCTTTTGTCTGTAGTCCCTTCTTTAGAAAACTTTTGAGCTTCAATATTTTTGCCTTTAAGAAAAACACAGACGTGCATCCCTTTTCTCTTGTTATAGAATAAACTAGTACATGTGTTTGCTTCTAAATAATTCTGTCCCCAAAATGCCAACAGTGCTGTTCTTTCAAAAAACAAATCTGGATTAGAACAGGTATTATGCTATGGGAGAATATAGTAACAATAATAATAGCAATAAAAATTATGATAATACCAATTCCCATTTATTGAGTGGTGACAATATGTCAGACATCAAATTGATAGAATGCTCTGAGACATGGTGCCTTCCTTCAAGAAGCTCACAGTCTATTGAACATATAAAAATAATTACAAAATCGATGTGGTAAATGCAATGATAAAGATATTCTTGGCTTATAAGAAAAACATAGAGATGGAATTCACTCCTACATTAAAGAAAAAAATATTCACGTAACAGTCAAAATCATCAGAAAAAGTTAAAAACATGTGAAGGAAATTGCCTGCACCATGAAACAACGCCATGGTCTCTTTGGCTTTGGAGCAGTGTAAAATGGCAAAATGTTTTTGAAGACACAACATAGAAATAAAATAGGTCTTTGCATTTTAAGGAAAAACTACTAAGTTTAAGTTTTCTCCTTGGTAACAGAAATCACATTCAGAGATTTCACCTAGAAAGCCAATTTCTCCAAGTCCTTTATTATTTATTGCTTTTCTTATGTTAACTTCATATTTCTATTGTTATTATATCTTTTTAAATTAATATGTATGTGTACGGTGTGATCCCTCACACCCTTTGTGCATTAAGACAGGCCCAAACGGTCTGTTTTCTATGAGGTTTCTCTACACATTAGGAACCATCCACCTTTAAGCCTCTTGCATATAACATGTGGTTTCATGTTTGTGTACAATTCTTTGTTCTTAAGACCGGAAGTGCACAGTCTTACCTAGGGAAGGGCTAGGTGGTAAATATTTTAGGCTTTGAGTACCAAAAGGCAAAGTCAAAGGTGATATGTAGGAACAAACTGAACTATTTTTAATTGTCAAACCTATTTTAAGTTTGCGTCTTTTACAGGAATAAGTGGTAGAGTGAAGGGCCCCCTGTAGGTTACTATAATCAAATATATAATACATACTACTTCTACTGATACAATATTCTTATTGTATCAACTTTAAAATATCAACTATATTTTAAATAGTGTACAATATTTAATAGAACTAGTTTTAGAAGCTCTTTAGGGACTATTAGTCTCCCCCTCTTTGTAGGACTATGTTTTCAATATCTTCCACAAACATTTAATCTGTTTTGTGCAATCTTTGGAAATAGGTACAACTATGAGCAGTGTGCCTATATTATTATACCATTATATCCTTTAGCGTTATTATAGCATTGCTTTGGGATTACACACAGAGAATATGTGAAGTTGAGAAACTGCGAGCCGTGAGGGTTTGCCGTTTTCAACAAAGCGGCAAAATCAATTAACAACCTCCACCCTGTTGAGACTCTCTGAGACACCTTGGCAGCAAAGGCAGCCGACCAGCAGAATCAGCGTGAAGGTTACAAATTCTGCATTTCCAGGTGCCAGCATCTTTTAAAAGAGCTAACCTTGTACATTTTAGCACAGATACATCTTTCCTTGAGAGGGAGATGCCTGTAAGAATTCTATTGTTCTTTATTTGTGAGTGCGTGCGCGTGCATGTGTGAAATCACCCAAGCACATCAGAAACAAACACCCCAAATTAAAGAAGAAGGAAGGTCATAGAATATACATTATGTGAGGCTCTGTCATAATCTCTGTTGAAATTCTTTGCTTTTCCTTTTATGCAAATGATTTCCACTCTTTCAGCTGTTTGTCAGCATGGGAGGTTGTCATTGTTATGGAGATGATCCCTTACCCTACCTGTCTTTCTATCAGTGTAGCTGAAGCTAATTCAGTGCATTGATGTAAGATTATTATCAGATTGAGCATTTATCTGACAAAATTTATGGTGATGAGTCCAGCACACATTGGATATGCCGATGCTCGCTGATCATGAGTTTTTATTGCATTCCCATTAGCTGGTGACAGCTGTCAAAAATGTGGTTGTTATCGTTTTATTTACTTCTGACATTTGAAGGTCACTTATACTTTTAATTAAATTTTTCCTTTGTCAGCTCAGAAATACCACTCAATTTAGCTCTCTCTTGGTCTTGAAGCTGAAATGGCATTCCAGGAGTGTGTTATTTTAAGATCGCATTTTGCTAAACTAATTATTGCAATGATAATGATTATTGAATGCCACAAATATATTGGTAACCACATATGAAAGATGCATGGATCCGGGGCCTATCAGATGACCCTAGTCTCTAAATAGGAGATGCACCCTACTTGCATTCCCTGTTCTTGTTATCTAGGAGTTGATGAACTCCCATGGGGATCCTTTTAGGTGCTGCTGGGCATCTGGCAAACTCCTCTAGTGTAAGTCATGCCTTCTGTGTTAGGAAGGGACAGACAGCTTCTTCTCAACTCCTGATACATTCTTATGCATTAACTGAGCACACTGAGACACACCAGAAATACAAGGTTTAGAATCAAGGTAAAACCTAGAAGCTAGAGATGATGGGTTTGATAAGGGCCAGAGCATTTTGACCCTGTGGTTCACAGGAATGAGCATTGAACAAGCCAGGGCTTGCAGTGGAGTATTGGACCAAAGGGATTGGACAGTAAAAACTTTTACTTGGGGGCAATTTTGTAATTTATGGCCACTTTGACATGTGAATCCGAAACACAAGAAGTCTGACCCAAACTTGCCAAGCAAACGATATAAAGGTTTATTCAATCACAAATACAGGGGTGACTGCCAGGAAACAGCCAATGCTCCCAAGGAATAGAAGGTCTGTGGCAGTTTTTATAGGAAAGAGAAGAGGAGGGAAAATGAGGTGAGAGTTTCAAGGTTGTTTTCCAAGCATTTGCACAAATTGATATTTTCAACAAACACCTATCATGGCCAAAGATTTCTTCAGAGTTGTCAATTTCTGTCCACCAAGTTCTTGTGACATCTTGATAATCTATGTTGGTTAATTTAAAGTTTAGGTCAGTTAGCCTTGGGAAACGTTCCCCTTAGTGTTTAAAGGAGTCACTGTGCTAAACAAGCATAACTTAAATCTCATGACCACATACCTTTAGGGCTTAGTAAAATTTTAAAATGCCTTACAGTTATTTATTTATTTTTTTCTCAACCACATACAAGTGATGCCAGGAAACCTTTGAACAAAATGCAGGTGGCTACAGTGTTGATTGGGGATTATACAGATTCACCTTTTCCTAAACAAGGTAGGTGATGAGGCAAAGGTTTGAACATAGAGGAGAAAGTTCTTCCAAATCCAAGTCTGTTAGATTTCAAGGGAGAAATAGTATTTGCTAGATTAAATGACAAGATGGTCACAATTTCCTTGTTGTTTTCAGTATCAGTGAAATGTTTTAAATGGTTAAAGCAGGTCTAAATAATCAGGGATAGATAGACTGCCCCATATTCCATTCTATATTCAGAACTAAAGGAGGAAGTATGGAGGCTTCAGTTTTGGATTCATGTGCTCAGCTACCACATATTCAGAACTAAAGGAGGAAGTAACTTCAGTTTTGGATTCATGTGCTCAGCTACCACTCCCTTTAGTGCTCCCAGCTGATGCTGGATTAATTACAGATGAATGAGAACTTGTCCTTAAAAACAGACTTCCTGGGACTAGCAGTCTTTAGTGCTCCCAGATGATGCTGGATTAATTACAGATGAAGGAGAACTTTTCCTTAAAAACAGACTTCCTGGGACTAGCAGTTAGCGTAATGGCATGTCGCTGGACTCCCATGTAGTCGACTGCAGTTCGAGTCCCGGACCTGGTAGCTTAAA